>NC_084561.2:26618823-26708823 GCF_033978685.3 Nerophis lumbriciformis
TGTGTAAATTAAAGATGGCACAGGGATTTGGAAATAGCAAAACAAATGGATGTGAGAAACGTAGGGATGCAACTCTTACAATTACAGCCACAACCACTGTATGACTTGAACGTCATTTCATTTCCTTACAGCTCAATTAGTTTTAAATGCACAGAGTGATATCTCTTGAAAGTGTTTGTACTAAAGTCCCACAAAAGAAATGCATTCTTGCACTTATATACATATATAATTTATTCATTCATCATTGGACACAAAAGGGTCAATCACATTGTTGTGACTTAAATGCAAACTGTGGGTTCAGTTCCCACTCTGCGACAAAGTGAGCTTGGATAGGCTCCAAATGAATGCATGTTGTCAATCAACGTCAACATATAACGCCTGGCACATATTTGACTATAACCATTAAGTCTCTAAATAGATACTTATGCAAACTTGATCAACATAACACAGCATTAAAGTCACATATATGAAAGACCCATCTGTGAAATATTTCCTTTTGCGGTAACACTTTTTCAAATACAATTTCCCACTTCCTACACACTTTAGTGCAGTGTCTGTATACAGTAGCAAGTATGGGCTTTCTGTAGTTACAACCTCAAGTAACCTTACTCCCATGATCCCACCTGGTAACTGCTGGGGTAAACTGCTTCTGAAAGGCAGTGATAGACAGAATGAGGTGAGTTGCATGGGGGCATGACTGCATAGAAGCTACAATATTAGGTACGCCAATAAAATGCTTCTGTCAGGCAATCTTTATATTTCATTGAACCGGCATTTGGTCAAGGGTATACAGTACAAATCTTCAAATTATACATCGTTAAAAACCTCTCTCACTGAATTTATGAATAGTATTTATGTGCCAAGCAGGGAAAAAGCAAGGCAATACGTTATGTTTTAACTGCTTTTGTTAGCTGATTAAGTAGTTAGCAGATTACTAAAAATACAGACAATTGATAGATTGAGGAAATAATGTTGCATTGCTCTTGAACGGGGCCTTCCAGATCCGGCAGATGGAGCTGCGGTGAAAAACAGCTTGGTGTCATTTGATTACATTTTTACTGGAATAGACAGTATCGCACGATAACTCAGGGTACATTCCACTGCAGGCTGGGATGTCCAATTGGAGATGTTTTGTCAAATCTGTTCTTTTTAGTGGCTGTTCACATTACAGAAACATTTTTTATTTTCAATGTGAATGCAATCTGATACGCATGCGGTCATGACGTCACAAGCACTGCAGTGTTTACGAAAGTAAACATGGCTTCCACTCTGGTCGGTTTCAAAACTGGTGCATTTGTGGCAATTTCAAGTATTTTGTGCAATCAAAGTCAACATTTTCTGAATCAAATTATTGCACATAGGAAATATTTTGCTTTGATGTCTTCTTGATGAGCGTGTTTGTGGACAAGCATTCGAAAACAGGAGTGGTAAAACTTTCACGTGAGTTCCTAAAGCACATTATTGTTATCTGCTCAGTTGTTAACAATTTATTTTGTAACCCTCTATTTTTTTAAAGAATTATTAGGCTTATCGCTTTTGAATGAATGTGACCTGAGAGCAGTAGTGTTCATATTGAGGACGCATTGCATTTACTGTGCATCTGATTTATAGCCACATACAAAAGATATGAAAAATTTGCACAGTTCACGCGGACATGAAAAAATCCGATACAGGTCGCAAATGGGCAAAAACATCAAAATTGACCTGCAGTGTGAACAAGGTATGCTGATTAGCAAAGGCACTGAGAAGCGTCAAGTTAAAGAACATTAGGTAAAACCTGTTCATTGGATGTCATGTAATTCTGAAAATGTTCTAAATATTGTGGCTGGTGAGTGAGGTAAGATTTTGGAAAATGATCAAGCCACTTTGTGTGCAAAATATGAAATGTTTGCAGGAAATTGGGTGTGCGGCCTTTTCTATGTCCATAAAAATTACCACATTTTTTATACACTTGGTGATGGGGTGGGGGTGGGGGAGTGCTGGAGTCCCAGCTGCAATCGGCAGAAGGCAGGGTACACACATTTTATAAGTCCCTTTTTCTGCAGTATATTTGATGAGTATTAATTTTTTTAATCATCCTGACCCAAGCCTTTATAATAATCTTTGTGATTAACACATGGTTTCAAATCATTTGACAAGGTTTATTAGGTTAAACTGTTGGTAGGTTACATTTATTTATTGGATATGATCAAAATCAAGGGTAAGATTACTAATTCAATGTTAATATTTGAGTTGGCCCTGGGCCCCTCTGTAGTGGAAAAGTTGGGCCTAAGGTCTAAAGCTTAAGAACACCTGATATAAGCAATACAATTAATAAAACACCAATCACATGCGCAAGTTTAATCAACCAAACAGATGCTATGAGTACATGCCATCAAAGATACTTCAAGATGTGTTCTGAGGCTGCCTGCCTATATTACACACCAATAATACTATACTATACTACAAGAAATGTCAGTCAATATGACTTCCATATCCCTTTTGTGTTCCTGCTGCTCTGTGAGCATGTGTGTTTTATATTACTCACATCGCTGACAAGCAGATGGATGGTTACTGCTGCAGTCACCACATCACACCATTTTCTCACAATAGTACTCCTGAGGTGAACAAACGATGCTGTCAATATGAAAATCAAATAGCTAGCTTTGCAGCAAACCCGAGCAACGGCTGGCAAGAACCACTCCAAATACTTAGGGCCCAAATTCACAAGCACAAATCGAAAGTTGCCATGGATGAGATCCTAAAAACATATCTCTGAACCCCATAAAGTTAATGGGATTATCACATTCATACAACCATAGAAATAATGTTGAAAACATACCTAACCATTCATACTACAGGTAGGAATCCTTGGCCATTTCATGATTCTATTACTATTACGATTCGGGAGCTACAATTCGATGAAAAATCGATTAATGATGCATCTGTAATTAATGTATGTAGATGCAGTATTACATTTCTTTTCGTTTCACCAAATAAGCGTTTATCACTTGCAACTTTTAAAAACAGTGCATTTGTAATAAGAAACAGTTAAAAATAATTCCCATCACATTTATTAAATTAATGGAAATGTGACTTTGCATGTTCTCCCCATGACTGCGTGGGTGCCCTCCGGGTACTCCGGCTTCCTCCCACCTCCAAAGACATGCACCTGGGGATAGGTTGATTGGCAACATTAAATTGGCCCTAGTGTGTGAATGTGAGTGTGAATGTTGTCTGTCTATCTGTGTTGGCCCTGTGATGAGGTGGCGACTTGTCTAGGGCAGTGTTTTTCAACCTTTTTTGAGCCGAGGCACATTTTTTTCTTTGAAAAAATCCGGAGGCACACCACCAGCAGAAATCATTACAAAAACAAAACTCAGTTGACAGTACAAAGTCATCGTCGCAATTGTATATGATTTTAAACCATAACCAAGCATGCATCAATATAGCTCATGTCTCAAAGTAGGTGTACTGTCACCACCTGTCACATCACGCCATGACTTATTTTGAGTTTTTTGCTGTTTTACGGTGTTTTAGTTCTTGTCTTGCGCTCCTATTTTGGTGGCTTTTCCTGTTTTGTTGGTATTCTCCTGTACCATATCTTCCTTAAACGCTATTCCCCGCATCTACTTTGTTTTAGCAATCGAGACTTTTGAAGTTGTTTTTAATCCTTCTTTGTGGGGACACGTTTGATTGTCATGTCATGTTCGGATGTACTTTGTGGACGCCATCTTGGCTCCACAGTAAGTCTTTACTGTCGTCCAGCATTCTGTTTTTGTTTACTTTGTTGCCAGTTCGGTTTTAGTTTAGTTCTGCATAGCCTTCTCTAAGCTTCAATGCCTTTTCTTAGGGGCACTCACCTTTTGTTTATTTTTGGTTTAAGCATTAGATACGACGACAAACCCTTGTCGTCTCACACGACGTGTTCCCGACATCTACAAAGCAATTAACTACCGGCTGCCACCTACTGATATGGAAGAGTATTACACGGTTACGCTGCCGAGCTCTAGACAGCACCGACACACAACAACGGCACATCATTTGCAGATTATGATTAGTGGTTGGAAAAAAATATTTTTAACACAAGTAGGTGAAATTACTAGAGATGTCCGATATTATCGGCCGATATATGCTTTAAAATGTAATATCGGAAATGATCGGTATCGTTTTTTTTTATTATCGTATCGTTTTTTATTTATTTATTTTTTTTAATTAAATCAACATAAAAAAAACACAAGATACACTTAGTGCACCAACCCAAAAAACCTCCCCCATTTACACTCATTCACACAAAAGTGTTGTTTCTTTCTGTTATTAATATTCTGTTTCCAACATTATATATCAATAAATATCAGTACAGTCTGCAAGGGATACAGTTCGTAAGCACACATGATTGTGTGTGCTGCTGGTCCACTAATAGTACTAACCTTTAACAGTTAATTTTACTCATTTTCATTAATTACTAGTTTCTATGTAACTGTTTTTTTTATTGTTTTACTCTCCTTTTTATTCAAGAAAATTTTAAATTTATTTATCTTATTTTATTTTATGAATTTTTTAAAGAAGGACCTTATCTTCACCATACCTGGTTGTCCAAATTAGGCATAATAATGTGTTAATTCCACGACTGTAGACATCAGTATCGGTTGATATCGGTATCGGTTGATATCGGTATCGGTAATTAAAGAGTTGGACAATATCAGAATATTGGATATCGGCAAAAAGCCATTATCGGACATCCCTAGAAATTACATAATCTCCCACGGCACACCAGACTGCATCTCACGGCACACTAGTGTGCCGCGGCACACTAGTGTGCCGCGGCACAGTGGTTGAAAAACACTGGTCTAGGGTGTACGCCGCCTTCCGCCTGAAGCAGCTGAGATAGGCTCCAGCACCCCTGCGACCCCGAACGAGACAAGCGGTAGAAAATGGATGGATGGAGGGCGTGCAAAACTGGAACATAAGCGCCCTATAATAAAGGAGCTGGTCGAATCTCTCGGTTAGGTAGCTCGCTGCAGTCAGACAAATTTGTAAACACATCGATTACTGATATCTACTATTCGGTTTAATAACCGTCCATGTCCAAATAGCGATGCATCTAAAAATTGATTGTTTACCCCATCTCTAATGTATAACCTCCAGCAAATTTGTTGGCAGTGTAAAGACCAATGTTATAATATATAATGCTATAATGTAAAGTAATATAATATAATATGATCCCTGTTTTTTTCTGATATCTGACCAATATCAATATCGGATCGGACATCTCTAAAGCTTATAGTATTGTTACTGTATATTTGTTGAAATGCTGTGCTTTTTGGGGTTACTGTTACAAAAGACAGTCAAAACATTGATTTAAAAAAATCCAAAAACAACAAACTGAAAAAGTAAAAACCTCAAAGAATCACAACTTTTGCAGAAACTTCTTTTAAAAAGCTGCCCAGAAATCATGAATATTAAGGGGGACATATTATGTAAAACCAACTTTTCTTACATATTTGTACCGTTTTTGTGTATTAGGGATCTGCATAATGTTATGATCCGCTGCCCGGATCATGTTCTGTTGGTTTTTGGACTCCCTCAGTTCCTGTTTTTTTTTAGAAAAAAATCATTTCCTACCTGCACGCTGTGTCTGAAGTCCATCTGCATCCTGGGAGAACGAACCCAGCATCATCATGCGACCCGGTCGTCACAGTAGGAAGCCAGCCTGACTGACCGGAAAAGGCTGGAATAAATAGTGCTCTGATTAGTGCTCAGAAAACAGGTGAGCGTCCCGAACACCAATCAGAGACAGGTGGAAACAATAAGCACCCATGAAAACAGAAAACAAACCCAGGGGTGCACAAAAACAGGAACTGAGGGAGTCCAAAAACCAACAGAACATGATCCGGGCAGCGGATCATAAAACATAAGTCCCAAAAATTTGGAATCAAACAATGGAGACATGTTGAAGATATTTATAAAACAATCTTGTCCTTCCTTCATACTTCCTCCAAAGGAGCCATTTGTAATTTGACCCATAGGCTATTGCTGACGTTAGCAAATATCTTCATATATGGTAGAGATTTACCTGAAGAGCTTTGCACGAGTCCACCATTGTAGCCCGACATTATAGTCAATAAGGTATTTTTTTTCTTCTCTATCCTCTTGTGGGGCAGACTGGCTTCTACATGCACGTGCATCCTCCGATGTTGCCATTTTTAATACAAAGTAGCGTATAGTTCTAACTTAGTAGCCAGTAGAACCGATATGGAAGCATTAAAAACTACAACATGGCTGATGGGGAGAAGTCTTAGTCGAAGTGAACCCACGTAAATAGCGGTTGAAAGACGTTGTGTAAAACATAATTTATGCAAAATATTGACAAAAAAACAGCATTACATGTTATGTGGAGCACATGGAAGTATTTTAAATGTATAATAAATCATACTATGACCACTTTCAACTGCAACAATCACAATTAAAGTTTACAAAATCCTATAGGGGCTAAGTATAGCGCAAGCACCAGCAAAAAGTATTGACATTGAATAGCTATCAAGCTGTAGTCCAATATTGAAAATGTCCTTGTCTGCCTGTAATTTATCCTTCCTGCCGCTTTTCAAGCTCCTTTCACCTCAACGAGACTCATTTTCTCTGCTTTTGTATTCTGCCACTGAGATCCTCATCACCATTAACATCTTCGCTCTGTAATCAAAGGCTGTGTAACACCAGAAAACAACACAGTTTAAGGATATGGACCACTTACAGGACTGAGGCAATTGTGCTGAAGTCACATATTGGTAGAATGGACAAAGTGGAAGTGCTCCAGATTTTCTGATCCGGTATTGTTCATGCATAATTCCTTGGCGTTTATCCCCGCTGTCAGCTTTCCAGCGGCACCACTGCTCTGTTGAGTAAAACTACTGTATTTGTGTGGTATTTTTTCCACTTGTAAAATGGGCTTTTTCTTCTTCTAAAGTAGAAGTTGCTGTGAAGAGACATGTTTACACCCCTGCAAATCGGATACGTAGAAACCACGTCTTAAGGGGGGGTTCTTTCAGGCTATTTTTATCAGTTTAAATGTGACCACACACACAACAGTATGAATGCTTTTCTTAAGAGCATGACTTTAAAAGAGAGTCATTATCCTGTTATGTAAGTACCACAGTCCCCACATCTTGATGATGGATTGCTTTGAGTCAGTTATGTGGCACCCATGCAAGGGAACCACAGTTTGGACAGAGAGTAGTGACTGATAAAAGTTCAGAAGTCCTTGCTCCATTTTGTAAATATCCTATTCAGTCTACTAGACGGGGTGTAGCAGGGGGGAAGATCGGTTCGAAGGAGTTTTACAGAACAGAATCTGAAAATACAAGGTCCGGTGAACAGAGAAGGTGAAGTCAAAAAGAATAGAGGTTGTATTCAAAGAATTAACTGGATTTAAGTGGGGTTACTGCAAAAGGCATAGACTGTGAGAGCTGATGGCTGAGCTCAAGAAGGCTTGATTTTAGCACCTGGTTCTGCATGGTAATCAAACGGGGTAAGTGGCAGCAATTAAGTTCTTGATGCATGGCAGTGATATTTAGCTAAATTGTTTTGGGGGGCCACATTTCGAGACAGCTAAAGACCAGGAGGCCGGACTTCTCTCGTCACTATTAGTCTTATTCTGTACATTCCAGGGAACCAGCATCCTCTACAGTAGACAATTGATTATGGTCTATTTATTTTGTCAGTTACAGGAGCAGACTGCTTTTTAGGGACCTTCTGCAAAAAAGCTAGTCAGATTAGGACTCTAGTGTTTTTGAAAATCTGAGGTTTTTTAATAGCCCAAATGATGAATAAAAGAGGACCTCAAATGGAACCGAGAGAAACGTTACAAGTATAATAAAAGAAGTTCAACTAATGAATACTGACTGCATCTGAGGTAAACAAGCTACAGCAACATCTTACTTGCATAAATCTCATTACGAAAAAACAAATGTGACTGCCAAAAAGGAGAGGAATTAAAGGGGTGCCTTGAGGAATGCCTCAGTTATCTAGATCACAATTTAGGACACCAGTGTTCTATGTTTTCAAGCAAAGTTAAAATGCCAACGCAATAATCTGCTAATGTGTTTACAGTGGTCTAAGTCCCTCAATACAACAGGAGCACTCTAGTGTTTTCTACAAATTTGCTGCAAAAATGTTTTTCTCCCAAGTTTTGAACTGAACTCGGGAGCTCGTATGGTGTAATTCCCAGGCTGGATTTGGCCCCCGGGCAGCTAGTTAAATGGGTTTCATGTATGGGGTTGTCAACAGAAAGTCTGACTTCAACTCTGTCCTCTGAAGAAAACGCACCCTTTTTTAAATTCAACTTTTTTGGTTTATCTTTAATGCTGGATTTTATTCTGATAGAACTGCTAATGACGGTGCTTCTGAAGGCTATTTTTCTTTCTTTATCACTCAAACTTTGAAGATTTAGTTGGCCTACTGAAGGAAGCTTGGTGGCTCTTGTTCCTCATGCCAGTCCAATATTATGTTGCTGTTCCTTAAGCAGACAGCCTGCCTGCAAGGCTCGGCTGTGTTTGGTGTTCCCAGTGTGGAGGAATAGAAAACGGAGGAGGAGGACAAAAGAATAGAGATAAATACAGGTGAAGAGAGATGAATCTTTGCTTCATTGCTGCAGGCAGCTGTTGCACTATAACGCCAACAAGCAAACCTCTTTCCTTGCACTTCATCTTTCAGATTAGTCTGACACTTGAGCTTTTCAAGGTAGGAAATCATGAAATCTCAAGGAAGATAAACACCCATGTGTGACAAACGAAAAGAGATGGGGCGTCTTTATTTTTGAGAACATGACGACAGAAGCTCAGCCGTCGCTCGAGCTGACGTCGACTGCAGGGTTTTCTTCTCTCCTTTTTGTGAATGTTTGCTCTCTTTCCTCAACTCACCTAAAAACCCTGAGTAGGAATGAGCAAAAGAGACTAAAGCATTGTTTTGTTTGCATGTTGTTGGCTGCGGACCAAACAAAAAATTCCCACAAAAGATTGTTTATTTACCAGGCGAAAGCCTATTTACTTTTAAAACTCCAACACTGAGTAAATATTCCCAATGGGCCTAATAAATACAGTATGCTCTGTTTTGTATGAGCATCAATAACAATCTGTATTTTATTATATCAGGCCATGATCTATGATAATGTATGTTTACACTCTGCAGCTATGACAAATCTGGTTATGTGAGGTCTTCTCCTAGTAGCATTTTATCAAATATTTCTGATCACATTTACGGCCTTTTAAACTTCAAACTCCCTCTCCTGTTTTTACAAAGTTGAAATGTGTCTGAAATATTGAGACAAAGTCAAAAACCAACACATTTTCTGATGAAAAATTGGACCCCAAGTTTCTCAGACTACAGTGGGAAGGGGACTCATACTGTATGGCCTCATTTGTCGCGGTCATGACAAATTTGGGGCCTTCACTATCCACTTGAGCCGCCAGATCGCAGTACAGTGTTGAATTCCTAAAATCTGTTTTGTGGCTATTCGAACATTGACCACAGCGTAAGTTGCTATGTAGAGTGACGCTTTCCATCATTTTCAGCAGAATGCATTGCAGAATTTAACCCCCCTCTTCCTCTCTCTGTTTGGTTTTATGAAATAATACTTATTAACTTTAAATTGTATATATATATACTAATTTTTGACATGAAATATTTACATGAAAAAAACAAAAACTACATTTTATTATGATTAAGTGCATGGCTGAACAATAACTTGATTGTGGCTTTGGTCTGTTCTGTTCCACACAGACAGTTCCTCCCTTTATGGTTGAACTCAGCCAACCTTTATGAGTAAAGCCTACACAGGCTTCAAATGTGGCTATGATATCACTAATAATTATTATAGCAAAAAAACCAACAACATGATTATTTCTGACCACAAAACAGATTTTTGTAACAGTGTTGCTATTGTGACCACATACAACTGTTATGTTAACAAGATTAAACATTGTAGTTACTACTGTACGTTTAATTACTAATGTGTGGCAGAGACGATGTGCAGCCAGATACATCTCTATTCAAATGGCAGTATTTTTTTTAGTTGTCTTGACTAAAGTATACAAAGCTGGAGAAACCAGAGAACTGAGACGTTTTTACCATATACAGTAACAATGAAAACATCTGGCCAAGTCTGAATGTCTGGGAGAAGTTTGTGCCTTTTATGTGCATTCTCCTCTGTTCTCTGCAATATGAGCCATTGTTTGTATTTTACCCCACTGTAAGCCTCCACATGGGGACTGCGTGGCGCGGTTGGGAGAGTGGCCGTGCCAGCAACCTGAGTTTTCCTCAGGTCACTATTAATTTGAGCCTTTTCCTTGCATGGCAGCTCCCGCCATCAGTGTGTGAATGTGTGTGTGAATGGGTGAATGTGGAAATAGTGTCAAAACGCTTTGAGTACCTTGAAGGTACAAACCCGGTTTCTATATGGGTTGGGAAATTGTGTTAGATGTAAATATAAACGGAATATAATGATTTGCAAATCATTTTCAACCCATATTCAGTTGAATATGCTACAAAGACAACATATTTGATGTTCAAATTATAAACTTTTTTTTTTTTTGCAAATAATCATTAACTTTACAATTTGATGCCAGCAACACGTGACAAAGAAGTTGGGAAAGGTGGCAATAACTACTGATAAAGTTGAGGAATGCTCATCAAACACTTATTTGGAACATCCCACAGGTGAACAGGCAAATTGGGAACAGGTGGGTGCCATGATTGGGTATAAAAGTAGATTCCATGAAATGCTCAGTCATTCACAAACAAGGATTGGGCGAGGGTCACCACTTTGTCAACAAATGCGTGAGCAAATTGTTGAACAGTTTAAGAAAAACCTTTCTCAACCAGCTATTGCAAGGAATTTAGGGATTTCACCATCTACGGTCCGTAATACCATCAAAGGGTTCAGAGAATCTGGAGAAATCACTGCACGTAAGCAGCTAAGCCCGTGACCTTCGATCCCTCAGGCTGTACTGCACCAACAAGCGACATCAGTGTGTAAAGGATATCACCACATGGGCTCAGGAACACTTCAGAAACCCACTGTCAGTAACTACAGTTGGTTGCTACATCTGTAAGTGCAAGGCGAAAACCGTTTTTCAACAACACCCAGAAACGCCGTCGGCTTCGCTGAGCCTGAGCTCATCTAAGATGGACTGATACAAAGTGGAAAAGTGTTTTGTGGTCTGACGAGTCCACATTTCAAATTGTTTTTGGAAACTGTGGACGTCGTGTCCTCCGGACCAAAGAGGAAAAGAACCATCCGGATTGTTATAGGCGCAAAGTTGAAAAGCCAGCATCTGTGATGGTATGGGGGTGTATTAGTGCCCAAGACATGGGTAATTTACACATCTGTGAAGGCGCCATTAATGCTGAAAGGTGCATACAGGTTTTGGAGCAACATATGTTGCCATCCAAACAACGTTACCATGGACGCCCCTGCTTATTTCAGCAAGACAATGTCAAGCCACGTGTTACATCAATGTGGCTTCATAGTAAAAGAGTGCGGGTACTAGACTGGCCTGCCTGTAGTCCAGACCTGTCTCCCATTGAAAATGTGTGGCGCATTATGAAGCCTAAAATACCACAATGGAGACCCCCGAACTGTTGAACAACTTAAGCTGTACATCAAGCAAGAATGGGAAAGAATTCCACCTGAGAAACTTAAAAAATGTGTCTCCTCAGTTCCCAAACGTTTACTGAGTGTTGTTAAAAGGAAAGGCCATGTAACACAGTGGTGAACATGCCCTTTCCCAACTACTTTGGCACGTGTTGCAGCCATGCAATTCTAAGTTACCGGTAATTATTATTTGCAAAAAAAAATTAAGTTTATGAGTTTGAACATCAAATATCTTGTCTTTGTAGTGCATTCAATTGAATATGTTTATGAGTTTGAACATCAAATATCTTGTCTTTGTAGTGCATTCAATTGAATATGGGTTGAAAAGGATTTGCAAATCATTGTATTCTGTTTATATTTACATCTAACACAATTTCCCAACTCAAATGGAAACGGGGTTTGTAGAAAAGCGCTATACAAGTATAACCCATTTACCATTTACATACTATGGACAAAGGACACTTGGCCATTACACCAACAGGGCCGTCATTGGGCTGTTAACTTGAAATATGGAGTGAAAAGACGTAGATTATGGTCAGTATTCACGATAACTGGGGGTGGAAGTGGCTTGAGGAGGTGGAGCAGGTCATCCAGAAACAGGAGGGTTGGTGGTTCAAACCGTTTCCTCCATCCCGGTTACTGCTGTGACACTTCACCCACCTTGCCTCCAGTGCAGCTCTCACTTGTGTTTAAATTAAAGTTAAAGTACCACTAATAGTCACACACACACACACACACACACACACACACACACACACACACACACACACACACACACACACACTAGGTGTGGTGAAATTACCCTCTGCATTTGACCCATCCCCTTGTTCCACCCCCTGGGAGGTGAGGGGAGCAGTGAGCAGCAGCCGTGGCCGCACTCGGGAATCATTTTGGTGATTTAACCCCCAATTCCAACCCTTGATGCTGAGTGCCAAGCAGGGAGGTAATGGGTCCGTGTACAATTAATGTCTGTCGGTGGTTGGAGAGGCTGTTGGCCCAAGTTGGCAGGCACTGTCGCTACGAATAAAACCTTGGTAAAAGTGACAACGTGCACGAACCTAACTGCCGTATGACTGCCGTTGAATGAGTCGACAGGAAGTGACCTAGTCTTTGCGCATTTGTGGACCGATCAAGTCTTCCGGTACCGCTCATGTAGCGACAGGCACGTTTCCGTCAGACTTGATTTTTATTTTTTTATTCTGCTTAACAATTTGGTTGTTTAGCGATTCTCTTAGTTATTCATGGATAAAGGATAAACAGGTTGATTAGCATCAAAAGCGTGCAAACCAAACAGTGAGATCTTTAAAGTCCCATGTTTTAAAACAGTGGCAAAATCCCTGCGTGTAAAAACCACACTGAGTGCACGCGGACTCTTTTTGCGCACACGCAAAATTATTTTACGCTTGCACCACATGATATATTTATCTTTTTGCTCACACGCGCACATTTCTTGCGCTCGTGATGTGTGTTTAGCTACACGTGCGGTGTTCCTTCCTTTTGGAACTTAAGAACAGGCATTGAATTCACAGCAACTCCCTTCCTCCTTTTTGATTGGTCACTTTAAACACCTATTGTCTCCTGGTCAGTGTCCCTTCTGAAGAAGATTAGAGTCTTCTGGAAAAATGAATCAATATTAGTGCATTTTGTAATATACATTTTTTATCCTACAACCTATTTAACAACATTACCATTTATTATGATGTTATGTAAGCATGTCATAACCATGATCTTTAAAAAGGGAGCTACACTTTTTTTCTTTTCATGCACAATCCTTATTAGAGACAAGAACACATGGTTTTCTTTTTTATGCATTCTAACTCGTAAATAAACACTAACAAGAGTCAAATAACAATGGAGGTAATTGGATACAATCTATTCCGCCTATAAAGTGCTCTAAAAACATCCCAAAACCTCCATCAACGTTTTATAAACACGCTGTAAGTATATATGTAATGTAATTACATGAACGTTCATAATAACATGTAATATTTACATATTTTGGTCAATTTAAGCATACGGCGGCTATTTCCTATTTCCTTCAACAAAATACAATAACTACTAATCATTGCAGACCTCATGAGAGCCAACAACGACTATTTTGGGACACATGATAATCCAGAACCTTATATTTTTGAGCCTGAATATACAGAGGACAAGCTACACGTTTTAGAAGCTGAGTGGAAAAGTAGATCCATCAGGTAGCACTATTGCAAAGTGCCAAATAATTAATACAAACTACAAACATAATAAAACAATTACTTACTGTACAATGTCTACTCTCACTGGGATGCCGACGGATGGGATGTTTATGTCTTCCCGTTTAGATGAAGAATTAATCATAATCCTCACGCAGGTTAAAAAAAAAAAAGTGGCTGCAAATGAGCGTCATTTCATGTCTTTCTCACCATCTCTATGTCTAAGTTGAATGTCAAAGTTGACCAACTTCTCGGTTTATAGCCACCATCTTCTACGACACAAGTGTGGGAAACTTTTACCAACTCGGAGCTGGTGCAGCAGCTCACCGGCTCAGTAAGTCTATAGCTGCATAAAATAGCTCACAGTGCCGCTAAAAGTAGTTCCTATGCGTTAGCACTTGTAATAACAATATCGCTAATACTTGGTTAATATGCAGGTCACGGCATATAAATGGGAGTGTTGTTGGCGGTTTTTGGATGTTTTTTCAAAGGGCTTTTTGGGCGCAATAGAGGACTTTCATTACATTGTTAGCCACCTCGCTGTATGTTACAACTTAGAATCTATAAAAAAAAAAGACGAGTTCTGGTCTTACATAAGGATTGTGAATGACAGGTTTAATTCCAAAAAAAGAATCAGTTCCCCTTTAACAACACATTTAAAAAAAAACTTGATGTCCTTAAGGATATATTATTTAGATAATACTACTTTATATGATAAAAGGTAGCTCATTTATCGATTCTCTGATGTCATAGTGCCAGTCGCGAGTGTGATGCCCTCACAATGTGTATTATATTTATTTTTAAATGCACTTTACTTCATAAGGAATTATATAATGGGATATTCTGTCTAAACTTTAGACTCTAAAGACTACTCTTCTTCAGAAGGGACACAGTTCAACTTAAACAGGTCCCTCGGAATTGCTCTGTTAAAAAAAACACAAAACCCCCACTGTATTTACAGTGAAAAATCAGAAAGTGGGAGAATTGCATATAATCGAAACACTGGCAACCTGTTCTTAACAAGAACTGGTTTTCGATACCGTATGTGACTATAGAGTAGATGAACAATGGGTTTTTCGGTGTAAAACGCCTTGGTTGTCCAGAAATCTAATTACTTAATATTAACAATTATAATTATTACAATTGTATCCTTGCATCACTCTCTTAAGAAATACTTATGGAGGAAATTAAAGAGTTGGTCCCATCACTTTAGAGCTGTCACAGCTTCCAGTCTTTTTGGATTTTTGTATATGGAAATTAATGATATCATTAATATTGGACAAAAGATCTCACAGTTTCTATTCAATTTAATCCCAAAATACTTTAGTAGAGTCCAGGTCACATCTCTCAAGTTCATCCAACTAACTAGAGTTGGTTTAGCTGTACAAGCTCATACCAAAATAATGTATTCCCTTAATGTAAACATGTCACTAAGGAAATGAACCAGAAAAAGCTTGGTTCAAGTGTCACCTGCCCTGCGTCATTGCATTGCATGCATGAGAAGAATACTTATTTCCTCGCAGGGTTCAAGTTGGTGTGAACGTTGCCTTTGGTTGCCCCTGACGCACACGCACATGCATGCATTCGCAAAGGTTCAGGTCATTTCCACCTGAGCAGTGAAGTGTGTTCGGTGTTCAGTTCAGGGGGCTTCTATTTCAATGTTTAAACAGCCTTTTCCCTCCCTGAAGCCCTTATCAGCAACTGGCCTTCCTCAGGATGTCTGCCAGTCCTGGCACAGACTCACTCATGCGCACGCGCGCGCGCGCACACGCACGCACGCACGCACGCACGCACGCACGCACGCACGCACGCACGCACGCACGCACGCACGCACGCACGCACGCACGCACGCACGCACGCACGCACGCACGCACGCACGCACGCACGCACGCACGCACGCACGCACGCACGCACGCACGCACGCACGCACGCACGCACGCACGCACGCACGCACGCACGCACGCACGCACGCACGCACGCACGCACGCACGCACGCACGCACGCACGCACGCACGCACGCACGCACGCACGCACGCACGCACGCACGCACGCACACACACACACACACACACACACACACACACACACACACACACACACACACACACACACACACACACACACACACACACACACACACACACACACACAAAACATGCACGTGGTGGAAAATCTTAGTCATAGTTTAATTTGCTGTTTTCCTTCTAAAACCATGTTAGTGATGGACATGTAGTAAAAACTCCTGAAATAGCTTTTTTTCATCCATCACTCTGGTTACACTGTGTTATCAACTGACTTATATACAATAATTATTTAAAATGATTTTTTTTTTTCAAATGGACATTTGCCAAGTGCTGGTTTGTGGAAATCTTATTTACCATATTTTTTGGACTATAAGGTGCACTTAAAATTCTTTAATTTTCTCAAGTATTGACAGTGCGCCTCATAACCCGGTGCGCCTAATGTACATACTAATTATAGGTCGTGCTTAACGACCTCGAAGCAATTTTATTTGGTACATGCTGTAATGATAAGTGTGACCAGTAGATGGCAGTCACACAAGAGATATGTGTGGACTGCAAGTTGATGTCTGTTAAATAAATGACGCAAGCAAGTACCGCTAAGCAAGCGAAACCAAAACTTTGATGTTTCATTGAGAATATAGAACATTACACACAGCGCTCTAAAATGTGTCAAAATGTTTTAGTACGACTTTGGTAAACTGCGAAGCCACACCGCTTGATGGAATGCAGAGCATTACGGCTACCGTAGTCAGATGTACTGTGCTTCAACATACGGATATTATTATGGTGTGTGCATAAGGACCTCAAAATGGCACCTTTTAGAAGACGTTTTATATGCGTTTTGTGTCGCAATACTATGTAAAACCAACTTTTCTTACCTATTGGTTGATGACATTGTGAAGTCTGTGTTGATTAAACAGTGAAATATCCCATGCTGGGGTTGCCGCTACCAGGAAAAATTAACCATATAGCGTTTTTGAAAGGGGGCTGCAGGAAGTGTTACACATTCCTAATTTGATCCGAACAGCTTTATTATTGATCTTTGACGGCAAAATCTATTTTATCTTAATGTTTACAACATCATATTTTACAACTGACGTATCTAAATTCAAGTAAAAAAAAGTCGAAGCCGTGATCATGTAAACCCACCCCCTATTGGTATTGTCCCTAAACAATTGCATAGAGTGTTTATACGACCCTGCTAATATCTCACTTGTAACCCTGCTACGGTACTCATATATACACGTACCAGTAGAAATTCCTGTCAAGACAGAAGTTTGGATGATGCTTGCCCACGCCAAAACTTCCTAAAAGAGTTATGCATGCAGGAAATTATTTTTCAAAAGTGTGCATATGTGATGCGCCTGGAAGCAGTGCAAAACAAAGTGAAAGAAGAGGAAGTTAAGATTGTTGAGAGCATTTTTTAAATATTTACATCCTCCTCCGTCTTTGCTTGTTTTTATTCTGCAGGCAACAATTTAGTAGCATTTTGACCAAATGGGAATAGGGTGGAAAATAAAGGCTCTTCACATCCTTCCTTGGCATTCTTAGTGGGTAAACCAAGTGATCATTTTAAGTACTGGAATATTCAGGGTTGTTAATTGTAAATGTTGTTAATTGTTTTACTATCCAGTCCTCCAGGATTTCATATGTTTTCTTAGCCCAATTATGCCTGAATTCACAGCAGCATTTTTTTTATTTTTTTTGCAATTTGTGTGTCTTTTTTTTTTTTCAACTGCATTCCATCTGTGTATTATGTTACTAATTAGTAATGAATGTTTTACTGTGAAAGCTGTTTCTATGACAAATATGTTTGGCTTAAAACATTTTAATAATGCAGGTTAATGATTTTTAAACTCTTACATTAAATATCTCCCATGCACAGACACGCACACGCACACATAAAGTACACTCACACATTATCTGAGACGCAGACAAACAAGAACGCCTATTTTGACAACTGTAATAACTAGGTACGTTCCGATCAACATTTTTGACCTACAACCCGGATCCCATTTTTTTGGCCTCAGATCGTATCTGTTTTCGAGTCCCATTGGATACTATGACAACAGATTATAGAATTAAAAATGTGTTATACCGAGTAACTCAAGTTAACACATTAACACATTTGTATAAAGCATCCATCCATCCATTTTCTACCGCTTATCCCTTTTGGAGTCACAGGGTCGTTGCTAGAGCCTATCTCATCTTATTGCTTTTTTATCCTGCACTACCATGAGCTTATGTAACAACATTTCGGTCTTATCTGCGCTGTAAAGTTCAAATTTGAATGACAATAAAAAGGAAGTCTAAGTCTATCTTATTAAATTTAGGACTGCGAGTATTGCTGTAAATCAGATCCATCCATCCATCCATCCAGCCATCCATCCATCCATCCATCTTCTTTCGCTTAGCCAAAGTAAGGTCACGGGGGCAGCAGCCTAAGCAGAGACCCCCAGACTTCCCTCTCCCCAGCCACTTCGTCCAGCTCCTCCCGAGGGATCCCGACGCGTTCCCAAGCCAGCTCGGAGATACAGATTATGTTTACACCGCAGGCCAAAGTAGCCCAAATTGGATTATTTCAAAATCTGATTTTTTTCCATCTGACTGTTTAAACTGTAAAAAAACATGATCTTTATCAGATTCCACTCTAAACGTGAACAGGCCCCAATGTGGTTTCGACATCACTTGCATGCGCAGTTCGATAAAGTAAACACAAAGGAAGTTGACCGGATTCCGTAAATGAACAAGGAAGTCGCTACTACAAAATAAAATAAAAGTTGCCACCATAGATATGGTTGCCACACCTTAAAAATTAGAGGTTTTTTTTAACGTGGAAGTAAATTAAAGTATATAATGTATATAGTGTAATATATTTGGAAGGGTTGTAATCTTTTTATGGCTGTAAGTAAAACATACACGGACATCAGCGTGGATCAACGTTAGCTTTATTTTTCAACTCACATGCAAGCAAATACACCACAGCGTCAATTCTTGTCCTTCAACAATCATAATTTCTTTAGAACCAAAATATATATCCATATATTACATATGGTCTATTATTTGCACACTATTGACAAGTAAGGCTTTGCTCACCGAAACAGGATGTTGTGATAAAGCATCCACTTCCGCTGGCGGGCTGCATCTTTCCCCACGCACACGGATGAGGTAGCTCGCCCAAAGCTGACGAATAAGTCACATACGGGTCGCATTCATAAACTTCTCCTAAGGGAGGCATCCTGGCCCTATCTCTAAGAAGAGCCTAGCCACCCGATGGAGGAAACTCATTTCGGCCGCTTGTACCCATGATCTTGTCCTTTTGGTCACAACTCAAAGCTCATTGCTAGGTGAGGATGGGAACGTAAATCGACCGGTAAATTGGGAGCTTTGCCTTCAATAAATCAGATGATGTATTAAATAATGTTTTTAAATTTGGGATATCGAATGCGACATATCATTTTTTTTCAACAAAATAAAGTTGCTCGTGCACCAAAAACACTGAACACTGAACAAAAAATACTATTTGGGTTTCGCCCTGAAAGCCTTCCTGTATATAGACTTACTCCCTGAGTTTGTAAACAATAACCCAAAAATACATTTTGTAATAATAAGAACAAGAAAATCATGCTTAGCCATTCCTTTTCCTGTAGTTCTTTAGTGATAATAATACTTGGGAGAAACTTAGTTTATTTAACGCCATAGTGGTGAGGTTTGGTATTTTACAAGCGGGTTCACACTGTGAATAGACAAAATTCGAGCCGGTGTTCTGCAAGACGCGGACCCTCCTGGAAAATATGCAACTCCTGCATGTGTGTAACAATGAGTTGTGTCTCCCTGAGTGGACGATAAACATATTTAAACATTCACATAAGAATAATATGGCGCTTAGAAGCCAAAACAGAATTAAATGTTTCCTCTGCTAAGGAAAGTATATTGTTTGTCTATTTTTTTCTATTAATGCTGTGCTAAAAGATTTCAGTGTTTATAACTACTTTTTGAGCACATTCAACAATACTGTAATAACAATAATAACCATGATCATTTTGGTCACAATAACCATCCATCCATCCATCCATTTTCTACCGCTTATTCCCTTTGGGGTCGCGGGGGGCGCTGGAGCCTATCTCAGCTACAATCGGGCGGAAGGCGGGGTACACCCTGGACAAGTCGCCACCTCATCGCAGGGCCAACACAGATAGACAGACAACATTCACACTCACATTCACACACTAGGGCCAATTTAGTGTTGCCAATCAACCTATCCCCAGGTGCATGTCTTTGGAGGTGGGAGGAAGCCGGAGTACCCGGAGGGAACCCACGCAGTCACGGGGAGGACATGCAAACTCCACACAGAAAGATCCCGAGCCCGGGATTGAACCCAAGACTACTCAGGACCTTCGTATTGTGAGGCAGATGCACTAACCCCTGTTCCACCGTGCTGCCCCACAATAACCATAATACAACATTTTTATACCAGTACATCTCTAAAAAAGCATACAAAGTACCAAAGGGGGAAAAGAAACAATGACTTTGCGGCGCACGCCTTCTTTGCCCGAGTTGTTAGCAGGGAGGTAGTCATTTATGCAAGTCGAAAATAATTGCGGTGATTGGATAAAATTGCAGAAACGTGAATTGCCGCAAATTCCTGGAGGGGTGGACTATCACTCCATTGGCAAATCTTGCAAATCTTCACACAATTTAAAGAATCAGAACTGTGGCTCCATAAGTAGCAAAATAATAGAATATTTATGATTTTCAGTCACACCATCTGAAATGATGGTGTTTGTGAACTTTTAGAGTTGCCAGTAGAAACAGATTTTGTGCTCGTTTCACACTTGCACCCACTCAGCGTTGGAAGATGCAAATATATCAAACTGCATCTGGCAACAGTTAGTGAGTTACATCTAAAAACGGCACAGTTCTTGTCTCGCAGACAGACATAACACAACGTAACCTAATTTGATGACTGAATGATTTTGGCCTGCAGTGACCACTTACAGTACCATTTATCATAATTGAATTCAGAAACCAAATTTACTTATTCAGCAGATGGTTTTTCGATTAATTGTGTCTTGCTTCAATGTTGAAACGTTTGTGAGCTGTGCAGTTGAAAAAAAGCATGTTTTGTTTTCACTTGGTCGTAATAAAACATATCCACACTGAACCCTGGGGTGCCAGACTATGACTAACACTGAACAGCTGATATACAGTACAACACTTTCAGCATGTTCTTTGTAGGATTGCTTACATTTAACTTCAGTGAAAATCCAAATGAGCCCAGGTTCTTGCCTCAGACACTTGACTGAGCACAAGCATACTTATGCACTAATTTTCGCAGTGCCTGCCAACCACCATGTGGTCTTTTTGTACTCAGGCAATGGGTCGATAAGAGGAACCCAGCCACCTGCAAGCTCCTCTCACATGAATTGCACCAGACTGTTTTAAGTAGTCTTTTTTCCACAGTCATGTGCTTTCTTAGGCTGCCTGTAAGCTTTTGTTTGATTGTATTGGATGGTCAAACCTCACTTTTCCTTTTGCTTGAAGTAAAGGTAGCTATTTTATTTCACTTTTATTTTCAGAATATTTTTGTGTAAATAGGAGAAACTGCCTTTTTTGACTTTCTCCTTTAAAAAGATTGTTTGTCGCTCTTTTTTTCCAGGAAATGTCCCTTATTTTTACATGTTGACCAGTATGGCCAGGCATGGGTTCCATTTATGTGAGTGACTTGGTGTGGAAAACCCTGACATAATGTTCTCAGTTCAGAACATGTGCCATGTTTGTGGAGTGTGTTACAGTGGTACATACTCCATTCCAAGGCTCTAGGTGACATCAAATTGTTATTTTAATGGATTTTTTTTTTTCTAATAGCAAACAAATTGAAATTAAAATAATCTAGTCATTAGCTATGTTTACATGCGCAACATTTCTCCAATCCAATCCAAACGATGGTTGATCGGAATTCCAAACCCACTGTTGACATGCATACGAAATAAATTGATCCAATCATGATGAGTGTATACATGCGCCAAACGTTTAATCAGATTACACCATCCTGGTTGTTTTTTTTTTTCGGAAATAGTTGAAGAAGAAACTACTTTTACTTATGCTGTAAACAAATTTAGCATCATCTTATTCACTTTTTGTGCCCCACACTTTTATTTTTCCGCCGTAATTGTTTATGCAATCATTATTTTCATCAACTTTTTTTTTTTTTACATTTGTGTTCAGAACCTTCAACAATCCTGAGATTTCTTAAAGTTTCTAACAAGAAAGTTGGTTCAGCAACAGACACATTCTGCTTCCTTCCCGCCACGTTTGCTGCTCGGCGATAAACATTTGGCAGTCTGAAATGCAGAAACACATTACACTGATGTAGCAAACATGTGCAGTGAAAGTGATTTTACTCCAACGACGAAGACATGGCGCTTGTACATTGACGCCGTTCTGAATAACGGTCGGCATAAACCACCCTTCTCGTTCGGAATGAGATTTCTTTCTGAATGGACTGTATTTGACTAGAATCTTTCGTTTGTCATGTTTATATGGAGCATATATAATCTCACGGGGCTTTTCTTCTGATTATTTGTGCTCATGTATACATGGTTATTGTCACCATTAACTGTAAAGAGAAATTTCTGGTAACATCTTAACAGTCATACTTTCTTTGCTGGCAGTTACAGGTAGGTTAAGTTAAATTAGGTAAATTAGGTAAAAGTTAATCTGTCCTTAATACATGTTTTTTTTATTTTTAAGTTTTTAGCTCATGGTCAAAGGACAGTTTAGCCTGTCTTTTGGTGTTAAGACCATGCATAGTGTCAATGACAGACCTCTGCATTGCATTGGATGCTGCAGCATTTGGATTTGTTTAACCACAAGCTCGATGTAATCTTATTTTATCTCACAATATGGGGAAAGATTCAATAAAAGTGTGACTCTAAAAGTCCTAGGGGTTTCAGATGGGCTCTGATCCCCGCTGACAGCAGACAGTGCATGTGATCGAAAAGCGAGAAGCTTAACCCCCTGGGCCACATTACACCCTCTTTCAGTTGGCTGCACTAGATGAAAGAGGGCACGCTGATTTTATGTGTTGGATGAGCAGGCAGGATTTAGTCACAAAACATTCCTCATGCACGTCAACAGTTAATTTTAGAATACAAAACTGGATTCAAGAATAAGTTACATACTGAACATTGAGTCTTTTGGCCGTGCAAAGTTGTTGAATTGTTGTACATGTTCAACACCGCCGACTATTACTCGATACTGCATTAAGCACAATCTAATATTCAAAGTCGAACACAATCCATTATGTAATGCTGGCTGATGTCCAAGTTGTTCTATTTTTAAATCAATGTTTCCCACAGGAAACGAAGAACATAATTTTGTTCCAAAAACCTATATCAATAATACCACCAATGTTTTTAGTTTATTTTAACATTTGTACCTCTCATACAAGTGTAAATAGAAGTTGTTTAATTATAATAAGTACAACTAAAATAAAGTACAACTACTTTCTGTTACATGCCTGTGAATATTGTCATCCATTAAGGTCAATGTATTCTCAGAACATTGACTTGATAACAGCTGGACTGTTCAGATTGTTTTAAAAGCCATTTTGCCTCTCCTAATTACTTCATGCGCACAGACTTAGATAATACAGCTGTAGTCTGATGCAGGAGCATGAATTGATGAAGCCTGTTCAAATGACAGGCAACACGACTTCTAAGACAATCTGAACAGTCCAGTAGCAATCAAATCCATGCTTTGAGGATACTTAATTTCCCCCCAATAGACGTGAAATCTAAGCCATACTTGCCAACTCTCCCGGATTTTCCGGGAGACTCCCGAAATTCAGCGCCTCTCCCGAAAACCTCCCGGGACAAATTATCTCCCAAAAATCTCCCGAAATTCAGGCGGACTAAGGTCCATGCGGACCTGAGTCCGCTTTCCCACAATATAAACGGTGTGCCTGCCCAATGACGTTATAACTGTAGAATGATCGAGGGCGAGTTCTTCGTTCCTTATGTGGGTTTATTGTTAAGCAGTTTCATTAACGTCCTCCCAGCGCGGTAACAACACACAACAACAGCAGTCACGTTTTGGTCTACCGTAAAGCAGTTCGTCTGCCGTAAACAGCAATGTTGTGACACTCTTAAACAGGACAATACTGCCATCTAGTGCATTTGATGAAAGCACTTTTGTGCGTGCCACACAGCAATGCATCGTCAGAGAGGGTGTTCAGCATGGTTCGAAAAATAGTGACAGAGAATAGAACAAGGATGGACAATTCAACCCTTAACTCAACAAGTATATGTGTAAATAAATGAACACTGAAATTCAAGTATTTCTTTTATATATATATATATATATATATATATATATATATATATATATATATATATATATATATATATATATATATATATATGAAATACTTGACTTGGTGAATTCTAGCTGTAAATATACTCCTCCCCTCTTGGCCACGCCCCCCCCCCCCCCACCTCCCGAAATCGGAGGTCTCAAGGTTGGCAAGTATGATCTAAGCTGTGTGCAGAACAATATTTTTACCTCGTGCCGTGGTATCGGTATCCTAAGATTAATATGTGTTGACTGTCAAAAAAAGATGCTAGTCCCTTAGATGCCCAGAGAGCTGAAGTCTCAGAAGTTGTTTCGTGATGTCATGCTGGACAGTGGCTCGAACCCCGAGGTTTTCTTTGATTTTTAAGGTTACACTGTCTTAATTTAACTAATTTCTAAGTCGTCCCTCCATTTTAGTCTGTAGTGTCATTGTGCACTGCAAATCTAAAATTGGTTTCTGGATTGTGCCTAATAGCCAGAACCAAACTGGACTCAGGCATTACTTTAAGTGTGCCACATAAACAAATTAATATTTTATGTAATTCATATTTCTATGCAACCTCCACTCTGCCTTGTACAGAAGCTGCGTCTTTGCTTCCAGCCTGCCTTAGGGTTTTCTTTTTAAAAGTGATCTACACATTCTTCTAGTTGGAAATTACCACCACTTTTCATTCTGTGACCAAGCAGGAGACAGTGTAAATGTAGGACCATTAGCCTGGGCATCTTATTTAAAGCCTGTTAATTATTTACCTCATTTACTCCAGGAACCATCAGGGGCAGTCAGGGTTTAAGCATTAGACTACTCTCTGTTATCGAACTGAACATTGACATATTGAGAGTTTACTCATTACATAGAGGTAGTATCTCCAAGAGCCAATGTGATGCCTTAAGAATTTCTTACATGTACAGGGATTTGTGTGTCAATGTAGAAATTGCTGCCTGAAAGTCCTTCAGTTATAATTAGACCGGTTGGCGAATGCTGGTTCATAATAACACGCACACGCACACACATCTATGAATGAACATGGTCATGTCTCTCCTGAGGTTATTTGCACTTGAGGAAAACCTCATCTTTCTGAGAGAGCTTTACACACTCACATCTACCCCTAGAAACACACATGTTCCACTGACAAAAATATCAAGACATGGCTCGACATGTAGAGAATAATGCTTTGAATTGAAACAGTCTTAAAGGGGAATTGGCCTTTTTGGGGGGAATTTTGCTCATTATCCACAATTCCTATGTGAGACAAGAACGATAATGTCTGTGCATTCTAAAAGTTAAAAAAAATGCTGGTAAGAGGAGGCTAACAATGCAAGTAATAGGGATATGATCTATTCAACCTATAAAGCATGCTAAAAAAAACAACCTCCAACTCTGTTTTATATACATGCTGTAAGTGTACAGTATATGTAATGTAGTAACAAGCACATCAATGACAGCATGTAATATTTACAATATTTTGGTAATTTTTTAAGTATTTAAGTCATAATTTTTTTCTTGGGTGCAATGATTTTCGGGGTCAGGGTTAAGGGGTGAGGAATATATTTATAGCTAGAATTCACTGAAAGTCAAGTATTTCTTATATATAGATATATAAATAAAATATATACTTGACTTTCAGTGAATTCTAGCTATATATATATATATATATATATATATATATATATGTATATGTATTTTATTATACACGTGCATCTGCCTCACAATACGAAGGTCCTGAGTAGTCTTGGGTTCAATCCCGGGATCTTTCTGTGTGGAGTTTGCATGTTTTCCCCGTGACTGCGTGGGTTCCCTCCGGGTACTCCGGCTTCCTCCCACCTCCAAAGACATGCACCTGGGGATAAGTTGATTGGCCACACTAAATTGGCCCGAGTGTGTGTATGTGAGTGTGAATGTTGTCTGTCTATCTGTGTTGGCCCTGCGATGAGGTGGCGACTTGTCCAGGGTGTACCCCGCCTTCCGCCCGATTGTAGCTGAGATAGGCTCCAGCGCCCCCCGCGACCCCAAAGGGAATAAGCAGTAGAAAATGGATGGATGGATGGATATAAATAAAATAAATACTTGAATTTCAGTGTTCATTTATTTACACATATACACACATAACACTCCTCTCTACTCATTGTTGTATTTGAAAGTGCAATGCTTTGCAGCCAGTAGCACAGCCTTTGAAGGAGCATAGGTATGGGCAGTGTAATATTCTGGGTTTGAGTCAATAACCAGGCGAGGTGACGAAGTTACGTCTCTTTACTTCATACTTCAGAACCGACTCCCACACTTGCCGTCAGGGTGCGCAATACAACGTAAACTGTTGGCCAACCAAAAAGTAACCACAGAACACTATACGGTATCGTGTTCTGTGGTTACTTTTTGGTTGGCCAAGCGGACGTGACGACAGGCTGTCCTCACTCAGGTCCGCACGGACCTGGAGGGGGCGTGCCTTAAGTCAGGCTGGAAATCAGGAGAAATTCGGGAGAATGGTTGTCCCGGGAGATTTTCGGGAGAGACACTGAAATTCGGGAGTCTCCCGGAAAATTCGGGAGGGTTGGCAAGTATGTGAATCCCAATTATACGCATTGCTAGCCGCCTCCTACTGGCAGTTTTTCACTATTAAAAAGCCACATTAAATAATTGTGGATAAAGGCCAAAATTCCCCAAAAGTGCAGTTTGCCTTCGAATCTCATTTCTTCGTCATCCTTATGATTATTTAGATGAGTCTATGTCGAAAGGCATTTTCTGTTCCAGCCTGACCCAGTGCACAAAGCAATTAGGTTCATAAAGGCATGGTTGGTTGGGTTTGGTGTGGAAGAACTTGAGCGCCTTGACTTCGACCCATTTTAAAGACATAAATGAGTCTGACCTCACAAATGTTCTTCTGGATGAACTAAAAAACTATTTCCCGCGGACACACTCCCAAATATTGTGCTTCTGCCATGGTAGATCCGTGAATGAAAGCAAAGATATAACGTTTCTACACTTTCCCCTGCCCCCACCTGTCAACACCTCCACCCATTTCCCACCCATGTCGTTTTGGTTCCCTCCCCTCTTTTTTCACACATTTGGTCTGCACTGCAATGAAGACAGACAAGGTCTGATACTGATACTGCAGGTGTGGAGCTATGTGGCAGGTGAGAGGTCTACCCTTCATAAAATACTTTCCTTATTCTGACTCCGACCGTCCAATTTCATATCTTCTCACCCTATCAGTACCTTAACGGCTCTTCTCGTGATCATGTATAATTTCATTTTTTTGCACCTGGCATGTTTTCCTCCAGACATCACCGACATATTTTCTCACTCCCTCTTTTACTCTTTGCTTGGTAGAAAATATAGGTCACATGTGTTGCCTGGGATGAGTGACAAACGGTGTGAAAGAGAGAATGGCTGTATAATTGTAGGTGAGAGGTGTTTGCTCTCACAGCTTTGGGAGGTGCCTGACTGCAGTACACACAGTGCAATAAGTGCACATTATGTACCATTTTCCTTTTTCCCTGAGTGTGTTATGGCCATGTCTGTTTATACTTATGTGTGTCAGGTTTGTGCAACTTGAATCAGGGAACTCTCGTACGGCAAAGATCAATAAACTGTGAAATAATGTTAATCACTTCCTGTCTGCTGTGCAGAATGGGCAGTGTGTACTGAGCTGCCATGGTCTGATATTTACACACCATGCTGGTGTGAGGTAGGCTCCTTATCACATCAGGAGGTCAAAGTAGGTCTGTGCGCTTGCATGTACACAAGTCTTATCTCATGGTCAAGTGTGGGAGAACTTGCTTGTAGATGTGCAGCTGGGCACATCTACCGGTACATTGCATTCTCAACACTGTAGATTGGTATGGTGTAGTGGTGTTATTGTATGGCTTCATTGCATACCTTGGTTTTAAGGCCATAGTCGGTGTTAAGGAACCAAATGCAAAATATAAAACAGTTTGATTTTGTGTTTAATTATTTTTTAAATGAAGCTAAAAAATGCACTTGCATAAAATTGTCACATAAAAATACAGCATAGTCGAACATTGCATTCTCAACATACTGTAGATTGGTATGGTGTAGTGGTGTTATTGTATGGCTTCATTGCATACCTTGGTTTTAAGGCCATAGTCGGTGTTAAGGAACCAAATGCAAAATATAAAACAGTTTGATTTTGTGTTTAATTATTTTTTAAATGAAGCTAAAAAATGCACTTGCATAAAATTGTCACATAAAAATACAGCATAGTCGAACATTGCATTCTCAACATACTGTAGATTGGTATGGTGTAGTGGTGTTATTGTATGGCTTCATTGCATACCTCGGTTTTAAGGCCATAGTCGGTGTAAAGGAACCAAATGCAAAATATAAAAGAGTTTGATTTTGTGTTTAATTATTTTTTAAATGAAGCTAGAAAATGCACTTGCATAAAATTGTCACATAAAAAATACAGCATAGTCGAAAATGTAGTCCATGACTAGAAGTGGTGCATCACAATTCTGAATGTACACGTCCTGTCTCTCACTTGAAATGTGTACCAGGTGGGATATCGGTATGGAAATTTTTATTCAGTACAGCTTGGTACCGTTGTGAGCCGAATACAGTATGAATACATGTGTTTTGATAGACTCCTGGTAGTGAGACAAATCTATCTGAGTCATTTTGCATGGCATTAAAGGAATCTACTGTATACTGCATATTATATGTCTACATTATGTGCACTGCAAATTATTTGCCACTTGCCAAGACTTAAAATTGTATTTATGAAAATGTCCCTAGTTTTAAAAGCAACTTACTTATTTTTAGTCATTGACATTGATCATAAACATAATTTTAGCATGAATAATTGTATTTTGTTTGTTCTAGTTCAAAAATTTTAACATTGAGAACATAACTATTCAAATAAGATATTTTGGTTTTCCCCGCATAGAAAATATTGTTTAAAGATTCCGCAACATCCAGAAGATGCTTGATTTAGGAATTGCAAGTTCAATAATGCTTATTTTCAGAATAAAATACTTATTTTATCTTAAAAGTCCTGCTCATTTCTAGATATACAAATCTTAATTAAGGATGTCTTATCAAGTAAAACTAACTAGCTGCATGGACAGATAATCTCAATAGTTTTTAGTATTTTTTCCTAGAATCTAGAGTTTTATATTACAGTTTGTATATTTTGTCAGCTCTTTTTTGCAGTATAGTGGAGTAGTACAACACATTTTACGAATGAATTCCCTAAAAATAAACCAACAATTTTGTGTATAGAAACTTGCATGCATAATGCATGTTGTTCGGTCGTTCCCTGGAGAATCACCCTTGATGCCTTTTTAAAAGCTTGTGCTTTGCAGCAGTGCTGCTGTGAAAAGCAATTTCTAATCTGCACAGTTTACAGAGCACTGTGTTTGGGTTTTTCCATGACTGTGACACTGAACTAGGGCCGATCTATTAAGGCCACAGTAATAATTATGATTATTTTTGATTGATATTTTAATCACGATTAATTACTACTCAGTGGCCTAGTGGTTAGAGTGTCCACCCTGAGATCGGTAGGTTGTGAGTTCAAACCCCGGCCGAGTCATACCAAAGACTATAAAAATGGGACCCATTACCTCCCTGCATGGCACTCAGCATCAAGGGTTGGAATTGGGGGTTAAATCACCAAAAAATGATTCCCGGGCGCGGCACTGCTGCTGCTCACTGCTCCCCTCACCTCCCAGGGGGTGATCAAGGGGATGGGTCAAATGCAGAGGACCAATTTCACCACACTTAATGTGTGTGTGACAATCATTGGTACTTTAACTTTAACTTTACATGATTATTCATTAATTTGAAAACATGAGTATTTATTGTACCACCAAAACTCAACTTTAAATATAGTAATAAAACAACAACTGGATATAAATTAGTAATGGATAAACCAAAAACAGTTAAATAATAATAGCACTATCAATACATTTAAACACAATAGCAATATGAAAAACAATATCATTCAGTTTTTCCATTTTAATTGTTTTTAATTCAGGTTTTTTTTACTTTTACACTTATTTTACCACCATGTGCTTTTTAGGTCAAATACAATTTAATACAATGTTTGTTAACTAAATGAAAAAATCCTCACATGTATTGGTGATATTTGGGCAATTGTGACCAGTATTTTAGGTCAAAACATAATAATTTTGTAAATGTATCAATAAGCGCTTTGATTACATAATGCCTGTGCAAAGTACTGTTTTGAAACCTTTATTTTGTTTGCCCTGTTGTGAAAGGGGTGGGAGTGTACTGTGCTGTTTTTCTCAGCTTGACGATTAAAGGGGCGATTCACTTAAGGCTGTTAAAAAAGAAAAACCAACCACAAAAAAATAATGCACTTTGTGACTTCAATAATAAATATGGCAGTGCCATGTTGGCATTTTTTTCCCATAACTTGAGTTGATTTATTTTGGAAAACCTTCTTACATTGTTTAATGCATCCAGCGGGGCATCACAACAAAATTAGGCATAATAATGTGTTAATTCCACAACTGTATATATCGGTATCGGTTGATATCGGAATCGGTAATTAAGAGTTGGACAATATCGGAATATCGGATATCGGCAAAAAAGCCATTATCGGACATCTCTAGTTGTTTTGCTTTCTAACATATACAAATCGGCTTGTTCTTGGTGGCTAGCAATGCAGCTAATGGGAGCGATCAATTCTACCTCTAAATCACTTTAAAAATGCATTCAAAAACCGTCAACAATACTTAATTTACAATCCGTAACCTGTATAATAACCAAACTGTAGCGACATTTGGTATTGTAAGAGCCAACACTGAGGAACTCATTTTCTAGCGTACTAACACACCGGCGTGCTACGGTATTAGCCCTAGAAGCTGACTACGGCAAGAGATAAGCGAGCTTCTACGTCAGCACAAAACGCGTTTGAGTTTGTAATGCACAACACAATGCGATAAGACACCAATCTGTACTGACTGAAAAATATTAGCCCACATTTCAGGTTTTGTTTGTACACAGCTAGCCATAAAGCATATGTACTGTAGTTGTAATAACAAGCATGGCGTGTTGCGTGTACCATGATCAATATAAAGTGACTCACTTGATGGACAGTTGTCTCTTTGGTCCAGCTGGCCGAGGACGTTTTTTCCTGGTGAATTAAGCACATACTCCATTTCTGTCTAAATAGCTTGGCTCCAAGTTCCATATTTTGCAGCTTTGATTCACTTTCACCTCTCTCTCGGCTTCCGTCTGCTCCAACGTCTCACTCTTCCTTCTAGAAGAAGCAGGAGAAGCAGTAGTCCATAAATTCAGATTCAAAAAGATAAGGTTGTCAATCTTCATTTGTCCAAAAATAGTTATCTTCGTTGTCTGTTACCAAGTCTGCCATGATTAGAACACACTTGCGTGTTTTTATCCGGACGGGGTTATTGCCAAAAGTCAGACGTGTGATGCTATAGAAACGGAAATAAAATCAAAATACGATAAATATTGTACATATTACATATTGTTATGAACGTGTCTGTTACTACATTATATATATATATATATATTTGCAGTGTGTATACAAAACGTTATTGGAGGGTTTTGAAGTTGTTCTAGAGGGCTTTAAAGGCTACAACGGTGACTCCCAAGCGGTTTTTTTATCATCTTTTAAATCCCCCCCCCCCCCAAAAAAAGACGTGTGTTCTTGTCTCTCATAATGCTTGTGAACGACAGGCAAAATTCTGAAAAAAAAAGTGCAGTTCCCCTTTAAGGAGCAGGAACAGATTTAGACAACGACAGTACCATGTATACCTCGTTTTTTTCTGCACGTATATATTTTATAGCAGCACACTATATTTGTCTTGTCCAAAGTGCCTGCATTCTTTAAATCCAGAATGGGTGAAACAATCCAAAATGAAATTATTGGACAGAAATGTTTGTATTTATTGTCAGTTACACACTAAGGTTAGATTTACACGTGCAAACTTGATAGAATATAGGCATAGCTGATCTACCAAGTGGATTGCGTCTCGTAAGTAAATAGAATAATGCGTGCAATCCATTCTGCATCTCTGTCTTCATTAATATGTAGACTATATGCTGATCATCAAAACGACCACAATGCTGGAAGGAGAAAATGCAAATATATTATTTAGTACGCACATTCATTGCATTCATCCGACCAAAACATCATTAAAAAGCGGTGTCATAAATATTCGCTAAAATAGACGGTTACAAAATAAATAGTTGACAACAGAGCAGAAAAGAGGTGAAAATAAAATGTTTTAGGAACTCATGTAAAAGTTCCACCATGCCTCCTGTCTCTGACTGCTCGTCCACAGACACGCCCTTTTAGCAGCCATCAAAGCAAAATACCCCATAAAACTGCAAGAGCCAAAATACTGGTCCTCTTCCTTCTTAATCTTCTACACGCAATAAATTGGTTGTTGGGGGTGGAGGGGGGGGGGGGGTATATTTATAGCTAGAATTCACTGAAATTCAACTATTTCGGGATGTTGCTTGCAGCTATCAGCATAGCCATCTTTTTCTCGGCATATGTTACACCCTCGGGTCTCCAAATTCAATTTATTGCAACTTGCAATAAATTGAATTTGATTGCACAAAATCCTTGAAATTGCCACAAATGCGCCAGTACTGAGAACGACTAGAGTGGAAGCAATGTTTTCTTCCTTAAACACCACATTGCGTGCGACGTCATGTTCGCATGCAGGTCAGATTGCATTCACATTAGAAATCACATTTATTTTGTAATGTGAACATCCACTAAAATGATCCGATTTGACAATAGAAATCTGAATTGGACACCCGACCCTGCAGTGTGAACATAGCCTTACGTTTGTTTTTTCACATAAAATATGTATATGGAGGTTAATTTGTGTCTTTATTAGAAAACCTTTTTTGACAATGAATTTATGTAACTGAATTTTTTGAGTCTGAATTTTGTGAACTTTTATGCTGACAATTTCATTGAAAACAAATTTGTTAGCAAAATGCGTGTGTTAAAGTATTCCATCTTTTAAAATTCGGTGTATAAAAATTCAGCGTAATAAAATTGTGTATAAAAATTCAGTGCTAGAAATATTTATGTTGAAAAATTTACAGCTTCAAAAAGCTAGACTCACTTAAATTAAGACTGAAGCAATCGATCCTGTCTCAGACTCAGCCAATGAGGTGTCAAGTTTATAGTCACGTGACACGGGTCTTGCAAAACAGCATAAAAAAGGCTACCTGGGGATAATACAACATAATTAACATTTTATTGCGGTTGGCTGGATATTTTCAAACTATAGAAATTCCAAAGGTTAGAATATTTTATAAATCGAGCAAGAAAAACAAATATGCAACAAACACGGCAAAACATAAACGCAAAGGGTAAAAAACATCCATATATTTGTAAAAATATGACTGTTCTGCAGAACTTTTTTGTAAAAATCTGCCTCTGTCTGACACTCACTGCTTCGTAAACAAGCCCCGCCCACTGTGGCCCACTCTGTTCGTGCCGGTCTGCATGAAACAGAGCTTTGTATGTCACTCAAAAGTGCAGATTCTAACCATTGAAATAATTTAGTTAATTTGAAAAAATCCAGCCAGCCGCATCGAAATGTTAATTATGTTGTATTATGCCCAGGTAGTCAAGTTAAAGGCCTACTGAAATGCAATTTTCTTATTTAAACGGGGATAGCAGGTCCATTCTATGTGTCATACTTGATCATTTCGCGATATTGCCATATTTTTGCTGAAAGGATTTAGTAGAGAACATCGACAATAAAGTTCGCAACTTTTGGTCGCTGATAAAAAAGCCTTGCCTGTACCGGAAGTAGCAGACGATATGCGCGTGACGTCACAGGTTGTGGAGCTCCTCACTTCTGCACTTTGTTTACAATCATGGCCACCAGCAGCGAGAGCGATTCGGACCGAGAAAGCAACAATTTCCCCATTAATTTGAGCGAGGATGAAAGATTCGTGGATGAGGAAAGTGAGAGTGAAGGACTAGAGGGCAGTGGGAGCGATTCAGATAGGGAAGATGCTGTGAGAGGCGGGTGGGACCTGATATTCAGCTGGGAATGACTAAAACAGTAAATAAACACAAGACATATATATACTCTATTAGCCACAACACAACCAGGCTTATATTTAATATGCCACAAATTAATCCCGCATAACAAACACCTCCTCCCTCCCGTCCATATAACCCGCCAATACAACTCAAACACCTGCACAACACACTCAATCCCACAGCCCAAAGTACCGTTCACCTCCCCAAAGTTCATACAGCACATATATTTCCCCAAAGTTACGTACGTGACATGCACATAGCGGCACGCACGTACGGGCAAGCGATCAAATGTTTGGAAGCCGCAGCTGCATGCGTACTCACGGTACCGCGTCTGCGCATCCAACTCAAAGTCCTCCTGGTAAGAGTCTCTGTTGTCCCAGTTCTCCACAGGCCAATGGTAAAGCTTGACTGTCATCTTTCGGGAATGTAAACAATGAAACACCGGCTGTGTTATCCGGCACAACAGTCAGGGGGTGCATTCTACGGCGGGGGTGCATTATCCGACACAACACCTGCCGCAATACACCGCTTCCCACCTACAGTTTTCTTCTTTGCAGTCTCCATTGTTCATTGAACAAATTGCAAAAGATTCACCAACACAGATGTCCAGAATACTGTGGAATTTTGCGTTGAAAACAGACGACTTAATAGCTGGCCACCATGCTGTCCCAAAATGTCCTCTACAATTCGTGACGTCACGCGCAGGCGTCATCATACCGAGACGTTTTCAGCAGGATATGTCGCGCAAAATTTAAAATTGCACTTTAGTAAGCTAACCCGGCCGTATTGGCATGTGTTGCAATGTTAAGATTTCATCATTGATATATAAACTATCAGACTGCGTGGTCGGTAGTAGTGGGTTTCAGTAGGCCTTTAACTGCCTTTTTTCTGCTGTTTTGCAAAACTCGTGTCACGTGACTATAAACTTGACACTTCATTGGCTGGTTCTGAGACAGGATCGATTGATTCAGTCTTCATTTACCGGAAGTGAGTCTTGCTTTTGGAAGCAGCAAATATTTAGACACTGAATTTTTCAGCCTTGAATTTTTATACACTGAATTTTTATACACTGAATTTTTAATACACTGATTTTTTTACACTGAATTTTTTTACACTGAATTTTTTTTACACTGAATTTTTCAACATGCATTTTGCTAACATTTTGTTTTCAATGTAATTACCCTAAAATTATGTAAAAAAAACATTTGCTCATAACATTCAAATGCAAAAAATTCAGTTGCATAAATTCAGTGTAAAAAAAGACACAAATTAACCATATTACTAACATACTGTATATCCTATATGATAAACATTTTTTGTGTCTTAAGCACAGCAGCGCAGCCCTTTAGTGGTAAAAAAAAAAAAGAGAAAAAAAAAAAAAGTGGTGTCAAAGATGCACTGTATGACTGATTCTAAAATTCCCATAAAAAGTGGTTTATGTTTCCTGCTTGTTTGAAAACATAGCAAAAGGCCACAGGTAGGAGCAATATAAGATAAGTGTGCAGTTAATGAGAGTCTCCATGGTGATGCACCGTATGGTACACGCAAAATCCTCATTTAAATAAGGCCACTTTACAATTGCACATGCAGTCTAAGTAAACCACACGCAACATGCCCAGTAATAGTACATGCAATTTTATAGATTGCACATGGTGTTTAGCACGATATATTTGGATCTTAGTAAATCAGGCTTTAAGTATTTATTTTTAGTAATGATGTCACTTGAAACAATGCGTCAAGATGCAATGTCGAATTACATTAGTGACATATTTTTCAAATCAGTTTATCACATCGTGCAAGATTCTGACAACGCATCAATGCTTATGATATTATTGTTTTTCACATCCTAAATTAGGTACCAACATATCTTCTAATTTTCAGGCATGGCTCGTGAGTGGCTTTGCATACTAATAAGCAATAGTACTTACTTCACTATGTTCATGGAGCTCCAAGGAGGAGAAGAAGCCTCGATGGCACTAGAGGTCCAGCTAAGAGGCTGGCTCTGTGCTCCACTTAATAATGGATGGCGGGTTACTTCCTTTATTGCTAATAAAAGCAGGCCCTCGTGCTGAATAGCTCAATAGGAGCGCAGAAAAGGAAGATGCTCACATTCTTTGGAGGAAATGAGATATCATGACATAGACTGATTAGTCTGAGAGAATATGGATATTAATACCAAGTCAAAAAGTGAATCCCACATATTTTACAGACTCACTACAGTGTGTGTGTGAAGTATGTCAATAATTAATTTCTTGATTCCTTAATCATTTCTATAGCTTACAGCTAATGAAATCCTCAAATACAGTGCCTCAAACAATTTGATGTACAGTACTGTGTTATTAGATGTGCAGTGCATCTTGAAAGTATTCACAGTGCTTCACTTTTTCACGTTTTGTTATGTTACAGCCTTATTTCAAAATGAAATAAATTCATTTTTGTCCTCAAAATTCTACACACCATATCCTATAATGACAATGTGAAACATTTGTTTTTAGAAATGTTTGCAAATTTTATCAAATTCCATCCATCCATTTTCTACCGCTTATTCCCTTTTGGGGTCGCGGGGGGCGCTGGAGCCTATCTCAGCTACAATCGGGCGGAAGGCGGGGTACACCCTGGACAAGTCGCCACCTCATCGCAGGGCCAACGCAGATAGACAGACAACATTCACACTCACATCCACGCACTAGGGCCAATTTAGTGTTGCCAATCAACTTATCCCCAGGTGCATGTCTTTGGAGGTGGGAGGAAGCCGGAGTACCCGGAGGGAACCCACGCAGTCACGGGGAGGACATGCAAACTCCACACAGAAAGATCCCGAGCCCGGGATTGAACCCAAGACTACTCAGGACCTTCGTATTGTGAGGCAGATGCACTAACCCCTCTGCCACCGTGAAGCCCTATTTTATCAAATTAAAAAACAAAAAAAATTGCATGTACATAATACTCAAAAGCTTGGTGAGCTCTATTTCGGATGAGCTCTGTATCAACTGATCATTCTTGGAATTTTCCTACAGCATAATTGGAGTCCATCTGTGGTAAATTCAGTTGGTTGGACATTATTTAGAAAGGCACACACCTGTCTATATATAAATGTCCATACACTTGACAGTGCATGGCAAAGCACAAACCAAGAATGAAGTCGAAGGAATTGTGTGCAGACCTCTGAGACAGAATTGTCTCGAGGCACAAATCTGGGGAAGGGCACAGAAAATGATTTGCTGCCTTGAAGGTCCCAATCAGCACAGTGGCCTCCATCATCCGTAAACGGAGGAAGTTTGGAACCACCAGGACTCTTCCTAGAGGGCCGGCCGTCTAAACCGAGCAATCGGGGGAGAAGGGCCCTAGTCTGGGAGGTGACCAAGAACCCGATGGTCACTCTGTCAGAGCTACAGCATTCCTCTGTGGAGAGAGGAGCACCTTACAGAAGGACGGCCATCTCTGCAGCAATCCACCAATCAGGCATGTATGGTATAGTGGCCAGACGGAAGCCATTACTTCGTAAACATTTGCTAAAGTGTACCTGAAAGACTCTCAGACCAAAGGAAACAAAATTCTCTGGTCTGAAGAGATAAAGATTCTCTCTTTGGTGTAAATGCCAGGTGTCATGTTTGGAGGAAACTGGGCACAGTAGGCAAATACCATCCTGACATTGAAGCATGGTGGTGGCAGCATCATGCTGTGGGGATGTTTTTCAGCAGCAGGAACTGGTAGATGAGTCAAAATCCAGGGAAAGATGAATGCAGCAATGTACGGAGAAGTCCTGGATGAAAACTTGCTCCAGAGTTCTCTAGAAATCAGATTGGGGCGACGTTTCATCTTTTAGCATGACAATGACCCAAAGCAGACAGCCAACATAGCAAAGTAATGGCTTCAGGACAACTCTGTAAATGTTCTTCAGTGGCCCAGCCAGAGTCGGCTTGAATCCGATTGAGCATCTCTGGAGAGATCTGAAAATGACTGCGCACCGACGCTTCCCATTCAACCTGATGGAGCTTAAGAGGTGCTGCAAAGAGGAATGGGCAAAACTGCCCAAAGACAGGTGTGCCAAGCTTGTGGCATCATATTCAAAAAGACTTGAGGCTGTAATTGTTATCAAAGGTGCATCAACAACGGCTGTGAATAGTCCATGACGATGACTTCTGTTTTATTTGATTTGCCGTTTTACGACCGTGTTAAGGCACCATTTGGAAAACAGTTAAGGTATGCATTGACACTAGCAGTTGTTACTAAATTATCCTCTCTCTTATTAATCTACTTGTTCAATTCATTTTAATATATGTCTACTTTCTGCTGTAATGTGGTCTAGGTTGTTAAACTTTTCTAAGCACTTATTTGTTTCTGTTGTTAAAGATAGCTTAGCTATCAGTATGCTTGCTCCTGGCTTGCTCTTGGTGTGTAACATGTTTAGCCTATACCTCCAATGATAATAACACTCGATAATGACACTTAAGATACTAAGAACTGCAGTTTATTTGCTGTAATGGAAGTGATTATTATTATCTTAGTGGAGCGGGTTCACACTGTATATGGTGACACACAATTAGCTGCTAGCCTCTTGTAGGGAATCAACGTTTGTGATCGATATAAAAAGGCATTAGTCTGCAATGGCGAAAATCACAAAACACGCCTGATGTTGATCGGAGCCCGATCAATCAACTCATCCCCATCGTGTACGTATGCATTATAAGGAACAACTTTTGTAACCTGTCTTGAAATGGTTTTATTATAATATCTATGCGAAAAATACATACATACATAGAGGCTGCAATATATCGCAAAATGGATTTTAGGTCATATCGCATATCCTTACTTTTGGATGTTGCACAAGCTACTTAGTCTGGCAGTGCCTTTCAGCACAATTAATTGTTGGGCAGCACAAAGAAAATAACATACTAAGGTTTTATTTCTCAATTAATGGAAATATTAGTCATTACAAAAGTAGTCGTCAGAAGCAGCATTACAAACAAGGTCCAATCAGATTGTGGCGTGATAATACAAGTGATTCAATGTGTTACATCTCAGGAGTTAGTTTAACTAGGTAGTGTTTATGGCACACAGGAACACTTGTGGACATTCCTGCATCCTTCAGGCAGCAGTGGGATTTATTGTGTCTGTGATAAAGCCCTGCGGTGTGTATTCAGCTATATTTGAAATTCAGAACGGACAAAGAAGGTTGGATAACTCTGCTGGAAAAAAAAAAAACCCAGCTCCGGTGCATTTGTTTACTCCCAGGCCACAACTGCAAAGACAATGAAATATGTATTTTCAATGCTCATCGCTCAAACCGGGCTGAAATGTCAGCCTCATCTTTCTCTCCATAGGACAGCAATTACTTAAGCTGATTAAATGCAGAGGTAATAAAAGTGTTTGTTTACATGGGGCGTGAATTGTTGCTGTTTTAATGAATCGTCTGACCGAATGTCAAGCATAATCCTCGTTTTTTCTCTTGGAAATTAAATTTTGCAGCGATATGCCAGCTTTTCAAATACGATTGTGACTTGAAGTGATGGTTTCTCTGATATTCAGGAGATCAAGGAATCAAGAATATTGCGACAATAAGCTTTTTTGCGTCATTATGCGTCTCAGCATTCCAGTCACATTTTGCTCAGCCACCCTATCACATCTTTTCTCAAGTCAGAGGTCTCCCTCCACTCTCATATATTTTTCCTCATGTAGAACAAAAAATGAAACCCTTTAATTCCGCAAAGACTTACATCCTATGTAAATTGTTATGTAGGAAACTTTAGTTTGAACAATAGAAAGACACATTTACAGTATTTTATTTCAGTGTTTTAGCATTGTTTTTAATAGTGTGTTATTTTCACACTGTTAACACATTATTAACACATTGTTTAAACATTTTCTGAGGTTCCAACTATGGATGTCCAATACAACTTTTTCCACTTGTAATTCATTACCGATATTGGAGTTTAGAGTATTGGCTGATACTGATATTAATACCATACAACACAGGTATCAAACTCAAGGCCCTGGGGAGCGATCAACGGTTTATCTTTCTTACTAAAAGTATTCGTTCTTTCAATTTTGCCCAAATTTTTTTTGCATGTACTGCATGTGATTAAATGTTTAACTTTTAATATTATCTGATCATGCAACAAACATTATATTAACATATTTGTTTGTTGAAATAAAAATTATTACTTTGACTCATGATTTCAAAGCAAGTTATCTACCAATTTGTGCGTAAAAAAAATATAATCAAACACATCGGCAATTTTGTAATAATATCATGAGGTGATTATACATTAACATTGATAAATATTAATATTTCCTTGGTCCTCTGAAAAGTGTTCCTTATTGAAAACGAGTTTGACACCCCTGCTATACAATATTAGCACAAATCATAGTACAAACTTGTATTACTATTTTATTGATCAAGTAAAATGACCAAGATAACAATGGTAGTTTTGAAAAACACTAACCTTATGACAGATTTATGAATTTGAAATGGAGTGTTAATTGGTTTTTGGTGACATTTAGTAGTAGGGTTGGGTACCGAATTCGTTATTTTTATAAGTACAGACCGAACTCCGTTGGTACTACTGGGTAGCGATTTATGACAAATCAAACAGTGCCATATTTCGATACCATTGTTGCATGTGACGTCACGTACGTTTGCAGACTTGTCACGTCTGGTTGCAGCTTGTCGCATCTGATTGCAGACTAAACACAGGCTCAGGGAAACAATCACTCAAGCAGCACTGGCGGCGGACTCAGACAAACTCCCTCTAAGTAATTCAACGTTCAACACCAAAAAAGCAAGTATTCTTGGTAGAAAACACTCAAATATAAAGTAAGGCTCCACTTTTTCAAAATGCGCTGGCTTGATGCTAAAAGTAATTTATACTGAATATGACATAGACAGGTTACTATTAGCATTAGTGGTTTTACATAGCGATTTCAACACAACCAATTGTGTTAATGAAAACTACAACTAATATGAATGTTACAATCAAACAACTGGTGTATAATAAGCACAGTACTTATAGTATAAACACATTGTAGAGCGCACCATAACACATTCAGCTTAATGGAAAAAACGACTTCCTCGTTAGACAACATATCATAGATAGCCTACACAGTCCTGTCTCGGAAGTTCAACTGCATTGCAAATGAGAGTCAATTGGAATTGAAAAACAAGTTATAACTACTGGACAGCACATTTATCATAATAGCTTATTTTTAGATGTTACATTGAAAAATAACATGTTATTATCAAACAATTAGCATGTATTAACACACACACAAAAGTACCGAAAATGTGTACAATGGAGTACCGATATCAATTCCCAGGTACCGGTATTGATTCCCAGGTACCGGGAATTGGTATGATATAGCTTCAAATGTGAATGGTACCCATCCCTATTTTAATGGTCACAATCATTCATTAACTTAAGCACATGATGTAGACACATTTGTTACTGGACACTTTCTAATACGCTTCTGCCTTGGAGACTTTGTATCTGCAAGTAATATGCGATGATAATTATTTCAAACATTTTATATTGACAAATGTCATGTTCTAGACTGAAATATTGTTCAATTATAGTCATTACATACAGTTTGTCTAGCTTGTGTGCTATTTTGTGCTGAGCTGTTGTGTAGCTGCTATCTCATAGCAGCCTATAGACTACCACAGTAATTCTCAAACTGTGGTACGTGTACCACTAGTGGTATACGGGCTCTATCTAGTGGTACGTCATAGATTTGATTCATTATTTAGGTACAGTGTTTTATTTTCCTATATTCAAACACACTGTTAACACTGTGTGTAATGTTACAGAGGCCAAAAATATTAAATATAATTGTTAAATAAAACTATTGTGCTACTCTATTTTAATGTTGGTCATTATAGTGGTGAGCTAAGTGTTTTCTGAGGTGGTACTTGGTGAAAAAAGTTTGAGAACCGCTGTACTACCACCGTGTTTACTTTTTGTAAATGACTTCATTAAAATACAAGAAAATACCGCACTTGTGTGTTTATTGGAGGACATTGAGCTGTTTGCACAAGTAAACACGCAGCAGGACTGCTTGTACAGAAGCTTATTTTGAAAATTTTAGGTGAAAGCCGATATCATCCGACACATTTTTTTTTTTTGCTTATAAAGGTACTGGTTTCGAATATCAATATCGAATTGGGACACCCATAGTTCCAACTCAAAAAATTGGACAAAAGCCACTAACTAATTAAAGGCCCTGTGGATTATTTGGCTGCTGCATAATGAAGCCCATCAACAGAATTTGGTTTCTTGTTGTCTCAGTGAGATTGAGCAGGCCAGCTGTTGTGTAGCGTGGAACTCTCGTACAGGATTTGTACTACATAATACTGATTAAAGATGTCTATTATAAGAAGTTGAAGTAGAAAGAATTTGACAGAGGGAGGTGAAGTATATTAAACAAGAGTGTATGAGAACAAGTGGAAAAAATATGTGCACTGGTGTTCTATGAGGGATGTAATAGACTTCCAATTGATATACAGTACATTTTGCACTGGAACTTGATTGACCAAGACAAAGCTCGAATAGCTTGTGTGTAGCAATAAAATTTAACATTTCAGACAAAGCATACACGCTGACAAAAGGTAATAACATTGCACGTACCACAGCGTTACCATAACAAGTCAGTCACCCATTAAAGACTGCTACTGGGTAAATTATAGGTTGTGTTAATTAAATGCTGCTAGATTGGCAGCGCGTTACAAAGTTAATTGAGGAATGAATAATGTTTACCTGTCAAAATAAAGGCTGTTCTTCAAGTACTTTAGTGGCATGCTGTATAACACAATAGGCATGAGCTTTAATTAGGAGTAGACACGTTAGCTATCACAAGTTTGCTCACACATGCACAATGTTGCTCGTGTTGGAAGAAAATATTCTTGTTTGAATGTAAATAGGGCTGATTTTTTTTACCATACCTTCTTACAAAGAGTTACCAATCAAACCAAGCAGTTTGTGACTTGCAGGGTAAAAACTCCAGATACAATGCAGGTGGTTCAAGCCCAACCAATAACCACCTTCTTTGTTGTTTGCAGTAAAATCTAACTACATGTTTTGTAAAAGATAACAGTGTTTGTTTCAAATGGGAATAATGCAATGTAATAGTAAAAAAATATATAATCAACTCAACAAAAGGCAATTTTCCCATAAGAAATAATGTACCGGTAAATTGAAATTACCAATCCAGACAACCAAAATATTCTTACGGAGAGAATAATTATAGTTTTATATGTAGAAAACGATGTGAAATACATATCAATGATGAACATTAAAACATTATTTTAACTTTCATAGAAGGCTCTTGTTGGCGAAGAGGGCAATGAAAGGAGAGGAGCGAGCCTGACGAACGCCACCTATGTACTTTACTACGAGTACTTTTTTACATTTTATTGTGTTTCACCTTCTTTACCAAATTGCTGGTACTCAAAACTTTCTTTAGCCCCAAGGTGGGTTATTTTGCAGTTGTACTCAATGAAAAAAAGCAGCGAGAGAGTCATCAAACTTAGATTTCTTTGCGTACTGACTTCTGCAGAATAATACGTAGGCAACTAAGTAGTTTATTTTGTAAAATGTTTGGCCGTGCTATAACCAGTGCTCTGAAAATTACATTTAAAAAGTAATTAATTATAGTTACTTGTTACTTTACTAAAAAAGTAAGTGAATTACTAACATGATTACTCTTTAATGAATGTAATTAGATACTGGGGAAAGTAATTAAGTCGTTACTCTAAAAAAAAAAAAAACTTTATATATCTGGCATATGCATTTGAAAGATGTTTAATATAAGAACACAGTGTGCGGAGTATGTGCCTTTAAAAGGCGGGGCCTGTTACCTAATGACGTATGACGTCATCGAGGGTTTCAACATAGCTGTTTTTTTAGCTTTAGCTGTTAGCAGCGCACTTTGTCGGCTTTGAAACCAGCTCTTTTGAATCTTTTCACCGGATTGTGTTACCTCTGCTTAGTAAAGAGATTGAATGTGCTTAGATGGCTGTTATATTTTCCTGTCAACAAACGGGGTATATTTTGGATGGCAAGTTTGTCACTTCAATCCTTTATGTTAAGTACGTCTACCTCAGCCTGACCTCAAGATGCGGCCAGACTGCAAAACCCTGCAAAAAGAGGCTTCCAAACATGCGTGCAAGCTTATGCCAAAAAGCATGAACCTTATAATTTGATTCTTTGCCATTATAAAACATGAGTAGGCAACATTGTAACATGTATAAACCAAAAAAGGCAAATCTAATCACGGTACCCTTTAAACTAATACCTCTATACCAGTTCTACACTATTACTACTAATCAATACAATAGCTAATTTTCACTATTATCATTGAAAAGGGAAAATTTCCTGCTACAAATTGTGCAGTGGTCCTCACTCCATGAAGTATGTCCATTTAATTTGGCAACTGACATGAAAACAAAGTCAGTTCCAAATATTGTATGGCAAACACTTTGCTTGATAGTGTTGATGCTTGTGTCTTTGTGCGTGTTGTCTCGGTATACAAGTGCTCTTGGACATATGCCACGTTCTTTCAACACCAGTACAGAGGGCATGTCAGCCGTGAGGATCGAAGGAAAAGAGGTGTAATGAGAGTGCAGTTAATAAGCTCCTACTGACAACAGGGTGTCATTAAATGTCATCAGCATAATTATTTGGAGTCTATTTTGAAGAGTAAACTACTAAATCATTGAAAAAACGGGCACCGGCAGTAGTTAATACAGAGCAATACAACCCCCATCAGGCACACATCAAACATAAATTTTGCCTGGGCCAGTCCACCAGGAAGTAAGAAAATCATTAGTTATAATGGTCGCCTCTGTACAAGACATCGAATTAGCCTCATATGGTGACATAGTGCAGGCTCGACAGATGACAGAGCAACAGGAAATGGAATTGGCGAGTGCAGGCAGCAGACAGGAGGTAGGCGGTTAGACGAGAGAAAGCAAAAACAGGGGTAAGCTCAGGAGTGGCATCTGTACACATTCATATCTTGTACATGCAGACTAGCTTTACTGTTAACTTTGCCCCTCTGTCATTTTCAGCGGGGTTCTCTTATCTAATTAAGAAAACATGCATGCATGACTGCATTATGATATCTTGTTCACACGCTGTAGAGCTGCACGAGCAAACATGAGCTCATCAGTGCACAAATGGCTCAAATTGCAAAGCAAAGCCAGCAAAAATAATACTGTTTTTATACTTTATCACAGTTCTAACATGGGCCCAGTTAGTTATCTCTGTTTATCCTTGTCCTAACATGAGAATGTAGGCAGCTTTGTACCATCGCTAACTCTCAGCCTGAAGAGGACACTAGCAAATTCAAACAATAGGTTGTATTGTTAGAACAGCTGCATTTTTTAATGAAAAAACGGTGGGCACCAACCACATACTGTAGGTTGTCGACATACTGGGAAAACAAATATAATGCGCTGTACTAAAAGGGATTTTGTATTTTCATTTATCGTCCAGTGTCCATCTTATAAACTGCAACTTCTCAACCAATTTTAGCTATTCAACAAACGTAGCAACATATCACAAGCCACATCACGGTCTGGTCAGCTGTTGCCAGACAAAAGCTAATGATGCCAATAAAATAATTAGCATATGCCATTGAAACTTGTTCAAAGGACCTATCTAATATCAGAATCACAACCTTTATTGTCATTATAAAGCAGAGCTATTAAAGTGGCCGGGGGGAATCCGGCCCAGGAATGACACCATACCATACCAGTTCAAAACTTGGGAGACAAATACTTTTGCAGAAAATCCGTAAAAACAAAAAGTGCCCCTTTTGTATACATTTTTGTGTATATATATATATATATATATATATATATATATATATATATATATATATATATATATGTGTGTGTGTGTGTGTATATATTTATATATATATATATATATATGTATATATATATATATATGTATATATATATGTATATATATATATATATGTATATATATATATATATATATATATATATGTATATATATATATATATATATATATATATATATATGTGTGTGTGTGTATATATTTATATATATATATATATATATATATATATATATATGTGTGTATATATATATATATATATATATATATATATATATATATATATATATGTATATATATATGTGTATATATATATACAGACACACATATACATATACATGTGTGCGTGTATGAATAAAGTCATACACACACACGTTATTAAAAAAAAGTATATATATATATATACACTTTTTATTTATATATATATATATATATATACACTTTTTATTTATATATGTATATATATATATATATATATATATATATATATATATATATATATATATATATATATATATATATATATCTTAGAGATGTCCGATAATGGCTTTTTTGCCGATATCCGATATTCCGATATTGTCCAACTCTTAATTACAGACTCCGATATCAACCGATACTGATATATACAGTCGTGGAATTAACACATTATGATGCCTACTTTTGTTGTGATGCCCCGCTGGATGCATTAAACAATGTAACAAGGTTTTCCAAAATGAATCAACTCAAGTTATGGGGAAAAAAATGCCAACATGGCACTGCCATATTTATTATTGAAGTCACAAAGTGCATTATTTTTATTAACATGCCTAAAAACTGCAGCTTGGAATTTGGGACATGCGGAGGTTGAGGTGGGCGGGGTTGGGGGGGGGGCTAAGGGGTAGCGGGGGGGGGGGGGGGGGTGTATATTGTAGCGACCCGGAAGAGTTAGTGCTGCAAGGGGCTCTGGGTATTTGTTCTGTTGTGTTTATGTTGTGTTACGGTGCGGATGTTCTCCCGAAATGTGTTTGTCATTTTTGTTTGGTGTGGGTTCACAGTGTGGCGCATATTTGTAACAGTGTTAAAGTTGTTTATACGGCCACCCTCAGTGTGACCAGTTTGGCTGTTGACCAAGTATGCTTGCATTCACTTGTGTGTGTGAAAAGCCGTAGGTATTATGTGATTAGGTCGGCACGCAAAGGCAGTGCTTTTAAGGTTTATTGGCGCTCTGTACTTCTCCCTACATCCGTGTACCACTCCGTACAGTGGCGTTTTAAAAAGTCATACATTTTACTTTTTGAAACCGATACCGATAATTTCCGATATTACTTTTTAAAGCATTTATCGGCAGTCCGATATTATCGGACATCTCTAATACCTCTACATACATATCAGAGTCCCCCCCCCCAGTTTGAAATCTCCATGTGGCGGTGGAGGCGTGGCTAGGGGGCGTGGTCAATGCAACATCATCATAAATTTGCTTAATTGTTGTTGATGCATATATATATATATATATATATATTTAATATACATATTTTTCATACTAAAATTATTAAAAATAAGTCTGTGTTATTAGTAATTAGTATGACCATTTTTGTTATATTTTGCTGTATTTTTTTAATAACTGTTATTATTAAACAATGTAACACAGGATGTATACCAGTGGCAGAGGATGGTCTTTCAAGTAGGGTAAGCTATTTTTCAGCTACTCTTTAAACATGAGTACGGTCTCCAATAACAGATAAAATATATAAACATGCTAGATTTTATACAAAGAAAACTTCACTTAAAAAAATTATAAATATGTCCATATCAAAAGGAACAACGGAATGAAGTTTAAAAAATCCTTTGGCAGTGTTTTATGATTCAAGATTGAGGATTCGCTCATTTTGCTATCAATAAAAAAGGGATTCAGCCCAGACAGATCATCCAATCATCATGCGGAAGCCCGGCGACCCCCTTTCAAACATTCTTATTCTTCCGCTCAACTTTTGTGAGTGGGACAATTAGAGTATTTATCCAATGATTGTCTCGTTTGGCTGCAGCACTGTGACGCTACCACATCAATGAAAAAAGCTGCGGCAACTGTCGACAAAGCAGCTGATTCTAAACAAGAGTTAAACGCATCCTAACGCATGATTGAAATGCAACCACAAAATAACATATTTGACCACCTTTTTATATTTTAGGGGAAGCTGAACTCCCCTTGCAGTCCTTAGCAATCGCCACTGCTGTATATCTGGCATTACATGTTAAAACAATGCCGCGGGTAAGAGAAGTTGGCAAGTCAGATCCATAACTTCAGGACAGGGATTGGCTCTAAAGGCTGGGTGGGTCTGGCTAGAGTGCAAATCAGAGCTGTGCGCGTCCCGCCGCTGGAAAGCCACCGCCCCGTCGCCCAAGCCACCAGCCGCCAGAGCAAAGTTGCGGCCGCGCGGCATCACCTACTCGTATCGCCGAGGCTCCAAACACTTGCGTGCGTCTTGCTTACGATTGATCAAAGTTTTTCAGTGGCCCCATTTTCTGCGCATTACTAGTCAATAGTGCTTAAATAATATAGGCGATATATACATTCATACAATATATTACTTACTTAAAATCCAAAAGGTGTGGCGGCTTCAAATTAGCCGTGGTACCGCATCACGATCAGATAGATACGGGGAAACCCTGTATACTAGGGCTGTGAATTTTTGGGTGTCCCACGATTCGATTCAATATCGATTCTTGGGGTCACGATTCGATTCAAAATCTTTTTTTTTTTTCAATTCAACACTATTCTCGATTCAAAAACGATTTTTTTCCCGATTCAAAACTATTCTCTATTCATTCAATACATAGGATTTCAGCAGGATCTATCCCAGTCTGCTGACATGCAAGCAGAGTAGTAGAATTTTGTAAAAAGCTTTTATAATTGAAAAGGACAATGTTTTACCAACTGATTGCAACAATGTACATTTGTTTTAACTATTAAATGAACCAAAAATATGACTTATTTTATCTTTGTGAAAATATTGGACACAGTGTGTTGTCAAGCTTATGAGATGGGATGCAAGTGTTGTTCTTTTTTTATTTTTAATAAATGTCGAATGATAATGTCAATGAGGGATTTTTAATCACTGCTATGTTGAAATTGTAACTAATATTGATACTGTTGTTGATAATATTAATTTTTGTTTCACTACTTTAGGTTTGTTCTGTGTCGTGTTTGTGTCTCCTCTCAATTGCTCTGTTTATTGCAGTTCTGAGTGTTGCTGGGTCGGGTTAGGTTTTGGAATTGAATTGCATTGTTATGGTATTGCTGTGTATTGTTTTGTTGGATTGATTAATGAAAAAAAATTAAAACATTTTTTTTAAATGAGAATCGATTCTGAATCGCACAACGTGAGAATCGCGATTCGAATTCGAATAGACTTTTTCCCACACCCCTACTGTATACATACATACATACATACCAACACACACACACACACACACACACACACACACACACACACACACACACACACACACACACACACACACACACACACACACACACACACATATATATACAGGGGCTTGCAATTAAGTTGGAATTAAGTTCCAAATAAATATTGATAAACTTTTAATCAAAATGTTGTAGTGACACTGGCTGCATTCACACCGAAATAATATGGATGTTTGTCCAATCATGTTCTTACTGTGATTTTAGTTATAAGGGCAAGTCCTTTTTTGGTGAGCTTATCTAAAGTTCTTCCAATGCTGCCCAAATGAAACAAGAATCTACTGATGCTGTTAGACGCTCATTAAGGAGGACTTTAATTAAGTGAGTCAACTTTTAAAATCCTCGGAGCAGCAAAGGTTCTTCATTTATTCTCTTGTTACAACTGTTCTTTTTTCTCTACAGAGTACTTAGATCTATTCGTATTCTACTAAATCGCCAATTCATATCTCCTTCCTTTTTTTTTTTTTTACCTTTTTATCTCTCCTCCCCTTCTTCTCATTATGTACCTTTCTCTCACTCAGTAATGTTTTAATTAAATTTGTCATGTGTCCCCAGTATATAATTGCAATGGGGGGTCTGCTTCTGACTCTCTGTCCTCCAATTATGATCAGCGTTTTTTCAGCTACCAAATTGGCTAATTAAGCCTTAAGGACAAGTGAGCTCCAGTCCCATTAAGTTCCAGGAGAAGTCTGGAATGCCTGTGTTCTTCCTACTCCTGGAACAGGAAGGACGAGCGGGTTAACGAACGGTTGCCACAGTAACAGTCACATGGTGTGACATCCTATGCAGTGGCTGTCAGATATTAATCTCTAACAGAGACAACAATTGTGTTGCAGATCATCACTTCTTCCTATTAAGGTTGATCTGTGAAGATGGGGCAAAAGCCAAATAGAACTTGTCATAAGACCTGTTTCAGCCCTTGCAGGTAGCAAGCTGTCAAATTGATTGATGACTTTACAGCCAGTGCAGTGCTTGCCTTGTAAAGGCCTTGCACAGCACGGCATTACCAACACAGTCGTACATGCGGTTAACACGTCGGTCTAACAGCCATGTGATTATAGGCTTGAATCTCTGTTCAGGATTCTCTGTGTGAACTTAGCATGTTCTTCCTGTGCTTGTAAAGGTTAATTCCACTTTCACAATTCCTTACTGTATCTTTAAAAACATGTTATAGCATACTTAACAACGTATGCGAGAAATGAGGAGTGGGTTAAAAAAAAATCCCTCCATCACTTATATGTTGCATAACAGTAACTGAACCACTGAAATTATGCATCATTAATGCTTTGAAAAATGCATTGCGGTCAGCATTTTATCTTCTGCTCTCATACAGGGCAGGGACAATTGTCTAAGTTTTATTAGTAGCATTAGTCTCCATATGAGGACATTTTACATAAACCCGGAAAGGTAATGACTATTCTTGCTAAATTGCCTCCCATAATATTTCCCTTTTATGCAGCACCAAGCTCACTGTATATTAAAATACATTGTAAAATCAAGCAGGCTATGTTTCTTGTTCTCTGCAAGAGGAACAAAAGTTGCCATTCATTGTGATGGGTCTGACTAGTTCTATGAATGGATACAATGATGTACTACACCTGTTAAACTATTAAATTAAGTACATTATTTCACATAGTTTTTACATGATTTCATTTTCTTTTGCCATGCTGTGTTATTTAAGTTGCTAAGCAAAAGCATGATTGGAATAGTTCAATGTCCGATAAATCTGTCATTAAAGCTTTAGCCTAAGTAACTTGGAAATGCAACTTATTTGTCTTTTTTTATAAACATTTTTTACATTTCATGTTTTAAATATTTTTGATAATTATTGGTGCTTTTAATTAATTTGTATATTAAATTGTACTTGAATCCTGTGAACACAATTTATTTTCTCTTTTCTGTAGGCTGCAGAGTTGTCGATGACTGACATCCCTGCGTCCCACGATGGACAAAAAAAGTGGTGAGACTTTTTTTTTTTTTTTAAATAATGACTGTTGGAAATATGAATAATGTATGCAGCATAATATATATTTATTTATATGCTATATCATGATGCATCATATGCTGTCGAGAAAAAAAGTAACTTCCTGTTCCTGGAGTGGCCTAAAACAGGACAATAATCTATATGTTTTGGTGTAATCACCAGTGTTGGGTTAGTTACTGAAAACCAGTAACTAGTTACAGTTACTAGTTACTTTATTTCAAAAGTAACTCAGTTACTAACTCAGTTACTTAAACCAAAAAGTAATGCGTTACTGTGAAAAGTAACTATTTAGTTACTTATATATATTTATTTTTTATTTTTTTAAGGCCCCATTTAATGCCCTTTTAGCCTTCATTTTAGTACTGTTATTGCACTGGAGAATAATACAATCTGTTGATCAACTTGACATGCATTTGCATCACTGAACTCTGCTAAGCAATGTGCTCTACATACAACACACAAAGACAAAGATATGTTTTAAAGGGCCAATTTGTTTCAGACCAGAACAAATTGACAAAACTATTTTAAATAGCTGCAACTTAACATACATAAGTAACAAACAGCATAATAACAATAGCTGTAAAACAAGAAAGGCACACACTACATACATAAAGCCTAACCAGGCGTTTTCTCAAGGAATTCTGAAATAAAATCATGTCTGAAGCCCAGAACACTCTACACATTTCCCCACTTAGTTTAGAGAAAAGGAAATATTAGCCTGGCCCACTAGTATCCCTCTTTAGGTTTGTGAACTTTATAGTCTAAACATTTAGAGTGATGTGATAATCAAACACTCTAAAAGTTTAAAATGAAAGAGTATATAAGAGAATTGACAGAGTGTGTGTACCTTCAGTGTGCAGTGCCTCATTAAAATCCAGCCGCTGTTGGAGGTGGAGGTGAAGTGTGTGTCTCTTTACTAGCTTCGTCGAAGCATGTTGTTTTTGTCGCTGTTTCAGCATATTTGAAACTTACATTCAGCTAAAATGTTCTTTTCTTTGTGGTCGATAAAAGAAACGTACTGAAAATATCTCCATTTTAAGAAACTCGGCTTCGGGGTTCGCCATGACGTCTTGATAGTAGACACAGACACGCCCCCTCCCACACACACACACTCACACACACACACACACGTACACACAGACAGTGCGCGGCGCGCCTCTTTTTTGTCGCCTCTTCAGCAGCGCTGCAACACTCAGATCTTCTCAGTTTCTAGCCGATACTACATAAAAAATAACGCAAAATAACGCAGTAACGCATCATGTAGTAACGGTAACGGAGTTACTGAATATAAAAAATAACGCGTTAGATTACTAGTTACCGCCGATAGTAACGGCGTTACAGTAACGCGTTACTTTGTAACGCGTTAGTCCCAACACTGGTAATCACTGCATGATAATTACTTCCCAGTAAGTAATATGGTTTTACATACCAGAGCAATTTGTTTTAGCGCCATCTGTACAACATGTCAATTGGATTTAAACGTATATCAATAATAATGTCAATCTGCAAATTAATCATGAAACATTGACAATGTTACTGTTCTATTCATCCATACCAGCCAATGGCTTTCAGACCAAGGCCAGTGAAGGTGGTGTTCAGAGAAAGCAACTGCCCTACTCAGTGGAAACTCCATATGGCTTCCACCTGGACTTGGATTTTCTCAAATACGTTGATGATATCGAAAAAGGCAATACCATCAAAAGAGTCCACATCCAGCGCAGGGTCAAGGGCCCACCCAAATTCAGTACTCTACCCAGAAACTTCAGTCTCCCAGGGCATGGGATCCGGCCAACCCCTAAAGACAGCCAGTGGTCTGGGACATCCACCTTGGGACCAAAACCTAAATCACGGTTAACAGAGGTTCACCAGATCTCGGAATTTAGAACAAATGAAGGAGGAATTTTGAGCCGGGGGACAGCTAGTCAGGGAACTAGTGTCGTTTCGGCTAAGATCAGAGATGAAGGAGTTTTGGGGGCCCAGGGAATTGAAGATAAAACTATGGGCACTCAGAATCGCCCAAACCTGCTTCGAGCATCAAGTATGCCAATCACATTACAACAGCGGAAAGGTTCTGATTCAAGCAGTCCAGATCGTATTGTTGGAACACCAGAGAATGGCTCAACCGAAAACATGTTTAGAGCATCACCAGATGTAACAGAAAGAAGATCCGTTCCCCAAGAACGAGTGGGAATTCACCAGCAGATCACCGTTGCATTAAAACGAGTCAGAGAGCTTGAAGAACAGGTCAAAACAATTCCTGAACTTAAAGCTCAGATTTGTTCACTGAGAATGGAGAGAGAGAAACTACTAAGTCAGCTTCAGTCTATAGAAAAGGCCCACATTTCCACATCGTCGTCTAAAATGGCTCCGTGTATTGATCCTGGAATAAACACCCAATCACATGCAACCAGACATAAAGAAGGTTTGAATTTGTCTCTGACACCACAAACAAATATACATTTGGAAACTTCAAAACATTTGACGACACAGCCACTAACTGAGAAAGGGAGACAGGGTATCGCACAGGCAGTAAATCAGAGATTGGTGAAAAGCTCATTAGCATGTGATGACATTTTTGAGCAGAGTTCTAATATGACAGCACATTTTTCAGACAAACAAAACGAGACAGTAGGTAGTCCAGTGGAACATGCATCACAGGAAGATGATAATGTAGCAAAAGGAGGGAATTTTGAGCGCCCAGCTAGTGACCAGAATTTGCATGATAAGCTAGTAACCCTAGAGGCTAAACTTCTTCAGGCTAGAGAAGAGCTGGAGAAAACTAATGGGCTGTTGAAAGAACAAATAACAGAGAACAAAATGAAAGAGGAGCGAATACTTCTAATGTGTGAGGAAGTTAGAGTAGAAGTGTCGCCAACGGAAACACAAAGAAGGCCAAGAAGAGATAGTATAGACACTGGAACAGAGACTGAGAAAGTAGACTATTCCAACCAGGAGACAGAGACAGAAATACCTGGTACAGTTGATCAAGGAACAGATACTGAAAGAATATGTATTGAAGTGTGTGTCTCCAAATCAAGATCTGGAAGTATCGATCAGGGAACAGAGACTACCAGAGTAGACACTCATGACAAAATGACAGAGGTTGAGCCAAAATCTGCATCTGTTGGGCCCCAAAGGCCTATAGTCAACAGCATGGAACAGGGTACATTAACTGAAAGAGCAGCCACTCAGGATCAGGTGACTGAAACACCAGTAGCCCGTAGGGTACACCAGGTCTTAGAAACAGAGGGAGAGACAGAGACAAACCATCCACAAAGACCAAGGGCCAGCAGTGTTGACAGAGGGACAGAGACAGAGAGGGTGGACACTGTAGACAGGGTGACAGAGATGGAGGTCGCACAGAGGATTGACCAACATACTGAGACAGAACTTGAAATACCACAAGACAACAAACCATCCAGAAATACTGAAGCTGATGGTCAGGTGAGAGAAAGTCCAGGCAGCCAGAGAAGTGAAGTTGATACTGTGATCAGTGAAAGTGTAAAAGACAACAATAATTTAAATGAAGGAATTCAGAAAGACCACGAAGACAATACAAATATGGTATTGCAAGTTGCAGGTGGAAATAATGTTGCCGTTAAAGAAGGTGTAGTTGAACAAACTCTGAGTTTAGAATTTGTAACTCAGCCTGAAGCAAGTACAAGTCCAACAGGTGAAAATACAGAATCTGAAAATGAAATAAATCCTTCAAAAACTAACTCTGAATCAGAAGCAATCCCAGAAAGTCTTGAATTGCAGAAGGTTGCACAGAGTACAACAAATACTTTGGATACTGCTACAGTAGCATCAGAAAGTGCCAATGTAAAGACAGAAGTTCCAGTAAGACCTCAAAGAGGTCGTAGGCCATCACCAGATCAGGCACAGCAGACAATTTATCAACTTCAAACTGCTCCTGTTCGTCCTCGTAGGGGTTCTAGTGAAACTCAAAGTCAGCAGTCAAAGACAGTCAAAGAGTCTCAATACCCAACAGAACTCTCTGAGCCACTAATTAAACATGAATCGCCATCCCTGGCTCAGTCTGGGAACAACACCACACTACCATCTAATGAAAAACAATCTCAATCACAACCTCAAACTGAGATCCATTGCTCATCTCCAATGTTTAAAGAGTCTCAAACTCGTCCCAAATCAATTCAAGCCCAGTCTAAAACTATAACTCGACGGGACTCAAAGGAGCTGGAAGCACCTAATAGAGCATCTAGTGTATCACAACCTTTAAGACGTGGATCTGGAGATAACCACACCCACCCAAAACGCCAGGGATTGAGTGAGGTCCAAACTCAGTCTCGAAGACGTTCTGAAGCGAGTCAATCCATTCAGAAAGACCCTGAAGCCCGGAAATTACGGAGAGGCTCTAGTGAAACGGCACAGCTTCGGAGTTCTGGTGAAGCCCTGGCCTCCCGCCATGACATTGTCGAGGCGCAGCAAGTACGCAGAGGCTCAAGTGAGTCACCAACCTCACCTGCAGCTTTAGGTCAAGTTGTAACTCGGCTAACAGGGCTTCTGGGGGAGCAGTGGGCTCAGCTGGGAAGCAGCTCTGGAGCTCAACAGTCGGTTAGCCAGCAGGAGAGCCCCAGCATACAAAAACAGACGGCCGGGAAAGGAACAGAGGCAGGAAATGCAGCATCGCCCAAGCCTGTGGGGAAAGCTGCAACCACAGGGAAACCAGCAGGGAAACCTGGCCCTTCCAAAATGAGCTCAATTCAGAGTCAACTGGTCAGTTCCCTTAGTGTTCTTTCTGCCTTCTACTCACCAGGCCAGAAATCTGCCACTGCCAACAAGCAGCAAGAACAAAGTAAGTCTTTTTTTTAAAGTACATTCAAACATTGGTCAAAGTGATGCAATTGATAAGTTGCATTCATTCATTTATAAGAGAGTGTTTCAAAGGGGACCTATGACGATTTAATCTACATTTAAAACACTTCCTAATGGTCCAGATAATATGCATTTCATATGTGTCTGAATTAAAAACTTTTGATCAAAGCCGAGATTAATTGACAAATGAGCATCGATAAAAACAAATTAGCATTCTGATATCTGTAATGTTCCTGTAGTGATGTATAGGGGTGTAACGGTACACAAACATTTCGGTTCGGTACATACCTCGGTTCAGAGGTCACGGTTCGGTTCATTTTCGGTACAGTAAGAAAACAACAAAATACAAATGTTTTGGTTATTTATTTACCAAATTTGTAAACAATGGCTTTATCCTTTTAACATTGGGAACACTATAATAATTCTGCCCACGTTAATCAACATTAAACTGCCTCAAGTTGATGCTCAGATTAAATAGAATGACAAAACTTTTCTTCTACATATAAAAAGTGCAACACTAAACAGTTTCAGGTCAACTCATCATGCTTAATTTATTACAGCATTTGGGAAACCTGTAGTTGATTTTTATTATGTAAATGTTATATTTTTATCAACATGTGATAGCAGGGACCCTGCCATTCAAAACTAGGCTGCTCCATTACTAATGATTAATGTAACTATAGCTGAAAAATAGTACAACCGCAATCGGAGAGACTACACACACACACACACACACACACACACACACACACACCCACACCGCAAAATGAGCTAACGCTACGCTAAAAGCTAATTAGCCTTCTCCTCAAGCCAGGACTGCGAGTGAGCTGAGCTGCAGTTTAAGTTTCTAGAAGGTCAACGGGCTCATAGTGATGTTACTAGTAGTTGACTGGGAGATGTTTATTTTAATTTGGGGAGAGTACACTGCCTGATGCTCACCTGCTAAACACCTATCTGCTCGACGCTGGAGCATTGACTACATGCGCTCTGAATACGCACTGCTGATTGGCTGTTACCGCTTTGTGTGTACCAATCAGATGGTTGTGTGGGTGGGACAATGCTGGGTGCTGAGACAGAGGCAGAAGAAGCAAAGCAGCTTGTTAAGACTTTACCTTAGAAACGTGTTCGGTACATCCCTGTACGAAACGGTTCAATACAAAACACGTACCGTTACACCCCTAGTGATGTATCATAAATATTATACACAAGCCTCTCTTCGATGCGTACAAACACACTTTATATGTTTGTGTATTTGTTTGGACAGTGCAATGGAGTGACAAAAGTGCACATATCAAATAAGCGATGTATTTCTCTCCTCCCTTGACGTCTCACGGTTCTGTCCATGGCTTGGAAGCTGGAGAACAGACTTGCTCTGTGCTATTGCACGCATATTTTATGTTCTGAGTTCATCTTAAGTTCAGTGTTACAGTACAACAGCTTTTAAATGTTTATCTGTGGTTTGATCTACATAAGCTCTTTATCATTTAATTGTTTGTAAAGTTATTTATTTTGATTATGGTTGCAATTTACCAACATCTAGTATTTTATATATCCTGCTAATAAAGTTTTCTTATATTGGCAAAAGTAATCGACGAGAACTCCCAAGGTCTGCCTGCCTTTGCAGTCATTAGATTGCATTTTGATTTTGTAAACACAGTTTACACAGTTTTGTAAACACAGTTGATTAAGTGAAAGGAAAGCTGAAATCATTCATCACATTATATGAAAAGACAATGCAATATATTCTAATGTATGCTCCGACATCCACCTGCTGATGTTTTTGAAGTGATACAGCATTGATAAACAATGGGGGTTGGTATCATAAGGGTTGTCAGAAAGCAGACCAGCAGCTCTTCAACAAATAGATGCAATTAATTTACAACATGATTCTAACTAGGACCCTCTGTTCTCTATACCTGTCGAGTCCTTAAGCATTTTAGTATGTTCGCCTAACTCGCATTACCATGTTTTTTTTAAACAAATTGATCAACATTTTGCCAGGTGGTAGAGGATCAGCTCCATATTAAATGTTCTATTTTAATTTCTTGTCATCAGCGTTTTACAGACTTGTTTGGCGCTTGATAAATAAGCAAAATCTGGGAACAAAGAAGGAATCTAAGATGGGTAAAATGATGTGTGCATGTGTGAAGTGATTGATTAATGGACGAATGGACTAACAGAAAAAATGTGTTTTGCAAACTTTTAAATCAGCCTGTCTTTTCATTTTCTGTACTACTCCCCAGGTCTCAAATCTATTATGAAGAAAAATGGGGTTGCTGACAAGCAGGGGAACAAGGGAACCAAGAAAAACCTGAAGTTTGTCGGGGTGAATGGAGGGTAAAATCACTTTAATCAGTGTCCAATCTGTGTGTGATTAATAGCCTAATGTGGGTTGCCCTATTGTGTTTATATGTCTGTATTTGGTTTTGTGGGAGGTTGAACTTGTCATTCTCTTACTCTGTCAACAATCTTGCATGAGTACACCCAAACAGTTAATTATTCCTAACCGACTGAATTCCCTTGAATTGTCAGGGTTTGATGTTTTACATTCTGCTCCTTTATTTTGGTGTGTAGTAGTCAGTAATTCCTCTTTGCGAGAGGATATATTCGGAACAGGCTTTCCAGTTAAGGCACTAAACAAGCGAGAGATACAAATACAACACAAGCTTCACGCTGTTTTATACTCCCTGTCATCTCTCCGTTACTCACTGATGCACAATAGACTGCACACTTCTGTGAATTTTGCCTCATAGCTGATACTACCATTGTCAAAAGAAAGTTTACAGCTCCACGTGTTGTACGGTGTGACTGAATGATGGCTCAATCTCACATAAAAAAAACCAAATGTAAATTAGAATATCTGTTTTATTTGGTTTAAAACATGTGCTTAAAGGAGACAATAGTTGCAGATGTTTTCCCTTCCTGCTAAGTTGAATTTTAGTTTAAAGCCAGTTCATGTGGCAAATACCGACTGGCAGCAGCAAATGTCTATTTCCAATTTGGATTCTCAGGAGCTGCAAAGGCCAGGTCATGGCATGAGGTGGTCTATCTCTAAACGCCCTAAAAAGATCCCTAGTCAATCACAGGATGATTACGAATGGAGCATAGACCTGCAATTCAGACCAGGCCTGTTGCATAAAATGTAGTAACTGCATGTAAACTACTATTTAACAGCCACTTTGATTTGTTTTTGGGGGTTAAAAGGGTAGAAATAGATGCCTGGACCCTGGGGTGGAGTCCCCTTAATATATCTCAAAGTGGTCTTCATAGACTTAATGCAAAAGTGAAGTGAAGTGAATCATATTTATATAGCGCTTTTCTCTAGTAACTCAAAGCGCTTTTACATAGTGAAACCCAATATCTAAGTTACATTCAAACCAGTGTGGGTGACACTGTGAGCAGGTGGGTAAAGTGTCTTGCCCAAGGACAAAACGGTAGTGACTAGGATGGCGGAAGCAGGGATCGAACCTGCAACCCTCAAGTTGCTGGCACGGCCACTCTACCAACCGAGCTATACCACCCTATAAAAGACTTTCTCCAATAAGTTCCTTCGTGAAGCAAATCCACCACAAGATACAAATCCCGGTACCTTTCTGATGATATTACTACAAGTAGTGTTGTAGTAGTAATCGCAGTGGTATAAGTATCTATCCATCTATTTTCTACATATATGTTGATGACGAACGAGTACGCTGGAGCATATCCCACCTGATTTTTGGGGAGAAGTGTACATGCTGTACTAGTCACCAGCCAATAACAGGACAGATACAGTATATCAGTCCCTCCAGGAATTCACAATGTTGTGACCGCGCCAATTCACGCAAATCCAACTAATCCCTGCAAATTATGTGCAGCATTGCAGTTTTGTTTGATGCCTGCCGCAACCTCCCCACACATTTTGGCCAATCAGTCACTTTCGCCAATCAAATTTGTCTGAGTGGCGTTCAAATGCCCATGTCAACTAATTAATTAAACTTTTGTTTATTTCTTGTATAGCAGGGACAGCAACAGCAACTTGTAACAATGCATCAACTTTTTATTGTTCAAACGTCACAATTGTCATCCTCCGGCACAGCTTAGACCTACTTTTGGTTTCTATGTACAGCGCTAAGCCTTCTCGGTAATGTAGTATACAAACAGTTACCAACACACCAGCGTAATCATTTCCTAGTTTACATGTATTTATATGTTTATTTAAGCGTTATTTATCTAGAATGGGGATTTAACAATAAATTGTGTTAATGATAACCACGGTAAAACTAGTTAGTATTACTGTTTTAAATTAATATTATAAATTAAAAAAAAACATGTCTTTGACTCTTGTACTTTGATAAACTCACAGACTGACTGGTGCCAGCTTGCTAGCTCAAACGCTAACATGAAAACAAGAGACATTAACATATTTTCCCAATAAGAAACAATATTTCCCAATCTAAACTTAAATAACACATTGTTGTCTGAGCAACTAAGCTATTCAATTATACACATTGAACCCAAAAGCTCTGCTCTCTAAGAACAGAGTGATTGTTCGATACTCAGAATACGAGTGTTTTTACAATGGGTTCAAGAACCGCTGAACAGAGTAGGATGCCACAACACACACCAGAACTAATAATAACAATAGATTTGATTTATTACGCAATTTTTCATTTCAATGAATCTTAAAGTGCAACAGGACAAACCAATGTTTAAAACTAGGGATGTCTGATAATGGCTTTTTGCCGATATCCGATGTTCCGATATTGTCCAACTCTTTAATTACCGATATCAATCGATACCAATATCAACCGATATATACAGTCGTGGAATTAACACATTATTATGCCTAATTTGGACAACCAGGTATGGTGAAGATAAGGTACTTTTTTAAAAAAAATTATAAAATAAAACAACATAAATACATTAAAAACATTTTCTTGAATAAAAAAGAAAGTAAAACAATATAAAAACAGTTACATAGAAACTAGTAATTAATGAAAATGAGTAAAAATTAACTGTTAAAGGTTAGTACTATTAGTGGACCAGCAGCACACACAATCATGTGTGCTTACAGACTGTATCCCTTGCAGACTGTATTGATATATAATGTAGGAACCAGAAATATTAATAACAGAAAGAAACAACCTTTTTGTGTGAATGGGAGGTCTTTTGGGTTGGTGCACTAAATGTAAGTGTATCTTGTGTTTTTTATGTTGATTTAATAAAAAAAAAAAAAAAAAAAAAAAAAAAAAAAAAAAAAAAAACGATACCGATAATAAAAAAAACGATACCGATAATTTCCGATATTACATTTTAACGCATTTATCGGACATCTCTTTTTAAAACAATAAAAACTTAGCCATTAAAACAGATAAAATACTAAGACTAAAACTATCAGTGAAGCATAACTAATACAAAACATGCAAAGTAGTGGGTTCTAAAAGTGTGTCGATTTATTGTAGTCACTTAAAAAAATAACTTGGTCATAAGATTCCAGAGTATCTAGAAGTATTTTTTAAGCACATTCAAAAATATCGCGATAATTAATGATAACCGTGATCATTTTCGATAAGATAACCGTGATATGACATTTTAATATTGTTACATCCCTAATCCAGAGTAAGACAATTGCTTGGTTTTAACGTCACTTCTGGCTCATTAAATAAGCATGGTGGTCAAGCCAGTGTCTGTTCTGTGCCCTGTGCTTGCGTTGTTTTTGGTTGTACAAACCGTTCAAATCGCAAAAAGGATGAAACTTTATTCAGAGTTCCTTGAGAGTTAATCAATAAGGGCGGAAGAGTGCAAGATTTTAAGAAACGGTGACGAAAAATGTAGCACGCAACCCCGTCCAAGGGAGCAGATTCGAAGAATAAACATGTTTACGGTGAAACACATTTTGTTTTGTTTCGAAAAGCACCAGCTCGGCAAGTCTAAAAAAAAAAAAGCAAATGTGAATATAACCTAAAATGGTTAAGATTTTACCAAAGGCAGCAATCATAAATGAAGGTTTCAGCACATACACAATGTTGACATCTATAGTTTGTGGGCGGCATGGCGTAGTGGGTAGAGCAACCGTGCCAGAAACCTGAGGGTTGCAGGTTCGCTCCCCGCCTCTTACCATCCAAAAATCGCTGCCGTTGTGTCCTTGGGCGGGACACTTCACCCTTTGCCCCCGGTGCCACTCACACCGGTGAATTGAATGATGAATGATAGGTGGTGGTCGGAGGGGCCGTTGGCGCAAATTGCAGCCACGCTTCCGTCAGTCTACCCCAGGGCAGCTGTGGCTATGAAAGTAGCTTACCACCACCAGGTGTGAATGAATGATGGGTTCTACATGTAAAGCGACTTTGGGTACTTAGAAAAGCGCTATATAAATCCCAGGTATTATTATTATTATTATTATAGTTATATTGTGATAAAGACAGGAAAAAACATTACCGGTACTATAGATGCAAAGTTAAATCATGAAATGCAACCTTACTTGAGCAAAAAGGATGCATGATTTACCCGGAAGTCTGGATACCAATGTCTTTGACCTCCATGCTTTTCCGACTTTTCATCTGTTTTGTCATGTAGAATGATGTCTGTCGCACACGATAGTTTGACATGTCTGGGAATGCGATCGACAGATAATCCTTGATAGCACTCGACAAATCTTTTTTTATAAAGTATAGGGATTTATTCCATTGCGTAGTTTGATTTATTGCTCGTATCTGCTTTTTCAGGAAGATCTAGGTCGTTTGTGTTATCAGATAGTTTGCGCACAACAGCAATCTTGGCTTGGTTGACCACCAGAATGTTTCACTTCCAAGAAGAAGTCACATCACGGAATACAATTAAGAACATATTTTCATTTGCAATTCTGACTGAGCAAAGAGGCAACATTTAGTCAAAACAGATGTTTAAGTGTGATGACAATGTCATATTGCCTCTCAATTATCAACAACAATTATCGATAAAGATCGCTCGCAACAGTTCACAAATCCTCTTATCATGTGGGGTAATGTCTTGGAACATAAATTATTGTTCAAGATGGACAAACACTTTTCAACTGTAAAATTAACATGGAGAATGTCTGCATAATGTCTGACATGCCTGGGAGCAGACCATTCTGTCGTCTACAAAGGTGTAATTTCTGTAATTATGATTATTACTGTTAATAATTATAATTAAAATAGTCCAGTCATTTGACAGGACTATATAAATGTGCTTTTACTGCCATTTAGTGTCTACTTTTAAGGTATGTGCAATATAAAACGAGTAAAACATCAATACAGCATTTGATTTCTAATTTTTGTTGCAATCCTGTGCTTTTTATGTTAAAGGCCTACTGAAACCCACTACTACCGACCACGCAGTCTGATAGTTTATATATAAATGATAAAATATTAACATTGCAACACATGCCAATACGGCCGGGTTAACTTATTAAAGTGCAATTTTAAATTTCCTGCGAAACTTCCGGTTGAAAACGTCTAGGGATGATGACGTATGCGCGTGACGTTGATGGTTGAAACGGAAGTATTGGGACGCCATTGTATCCAATACAAAAAGCTCAGTTTTCATCACAAAATTCCACAGTATTCTGAACATCTGTGTTGGTGAATCTTTTGCAATTTGTTTAATGAACAATGGAGACTGCAAAGAAGAAAGCTGTAGATCTGATCGGTGTATTAGCGTCTGGCTTCAGCAACACAACCAGGAGGACTTTGACTTGGATAGCAGACGCGCTATCCGACGCTAGCCGCAGACCACATCGATGATCGGGTGAAGTCCTTTGTCGCTCCGCAGGTGAGCTTCGGTGTTGATGAGCAGATGAGGGTTGGCGTAGGTGGAGAGCTAATGTTTTTATCATAGCTCTGTCGAGGTCCATAGCTAAGTTAGATTCAATGGCGTCGTTAGCAACAGCATTGTTAAGCTTCGCCAGGCTGGAAAGCATTAACCGTGTAGTGACAGGTCCATGGTTTAATAGTATTGTTGATTTTCTGTCTATCCTTCCAGTCAGAGGTTTATTTCTTTTGTTTCTATCTGCAGTTAAGCCCGACGCTATCACGTTAGCTCCGTAGCTAAAGTGCTTCACTGATGTATTGTCGTAGAGATAAAAGTCACTGTGAATGTCCATTTCGCGTTCTCGACTATCATTTTCAAGAGGATATAGTATCTGAGGTGGTTTAAAATACAAATCCGTGATCCACAATAGAAAAAGGAGAGAGTGTGGAATCCAATGAGCCCTTGTACCTAAGTTACGGTCAGAGCGAAAAAAGATGCGTCCTGCACTGCACTCTAATACTTCACTCTCACGTTCCTCATCCACGAAGCTTTCATCCTGGCTCAAATTAATGGGGTAATTGTCGCTTTCTCGGTCCCAATCGCTCTCGCTGCAGGTGTAAACAATGGGGAAATGTGAGGAGACTTTTAACTTGTGACATCACGCTACTTCAAGGCTTTTTTTTTATCAGCGACCAAAAGTTGCGAACTTTATCGTCGTTGTTCTATACTAAATTATTTCAGCAAAAATATGGCAATATCGCGAAATGATCAAGTATGACACATAGAATGGATCTGCTATCCCCGTTTAAATAAATAAAAAATAATTTCAGTAGGCCTTTAAGGTTACACTAAAAACAATATTGATTAAAATTTCATAAACAACAGGTTAATGTAACAGTATTGGGAAAAAAAAGAAGCCTCGAAACATCGCAACTTTTGCTTAAATTTTCTGAAAAAGCTGTCACCAAATACTGTAAGGCATTTTAGGCCGCCACGATCACAAAAAAAGACACCATAATCGAAAAACAATTCAAATACATTTTTAAACCTATGGACCATTTGAGAATCTCCAAATACCGTGCATGGCTCTGGTATGTGGGAAGAAGTTGGAGAAAATGGTAAAGTTATTTAATTATTATTAGTTTTTATTTTTAAAGCTGACATTCTGTTCTCACCTGATACCCGCTGGAATCCAGAATATGTTGTGGCTCCCGAATGTCTCATTGGTGTAAACCCTAAACCAAATAACCATGAATCAGTTGCACTCAAAATAAGACTCACAGGAGGTGCCCTCAACACACTCTCTCGGTCATCCACGCACACACACACCCACACACACACACACTTGGCAACCTCCCCAGCTGCTTGTATCATTAGCTTTTTTCACTGAACAAGGCTGTGTTTTGTTTAACAGTGCACATGTGAGCACGTAAACATACCTTAACTAGATCTTTATTCATGTGTCTCGCTGTGAAGGATGTTTTGGGTATGTGAGCCAAGATTGTGTTGAACAAGCATCTTGTTGTGTATCCAAACTTGGCTCCTGTTGACTTTACGTTGATGAGTTTCATATTCGTTTAAGCAGATTCTGTGTTTCAGTGATGTGGTCATATGTTCAAAGCCTGTACACATGATTATATTTAGGAAAGACACACAAACTAAGCCCATGCCAGACAAAACATTATCTGTCCAGCTAGATTTTAAAAGGAACCCCTGTGTTTTGGTAGGTTGCCGTTATGATTTTTACATCCCTTTTGCCAGGTATGAGAGCACATCGAGCGAGGAGTCCAGTGGAGATGAGAAGGCAAAAGTGGATGTCGAAGAGGGTGACAGCTCAGAGGCTGAGGAAGAAAGAGGCAAGGAGCCTAACTCAGCAGAAAAGCCTGAGGAGGGAGCAGATGCACAGGAGAAAGATGCAGAAATCCTGTGTGGCGAAGAGGGTGCAGTGGCAGCAGAAAAGGAGAGTGAAAAAAAAGACCTGCTGGACCGAGAGAGCAGCCAGGAGCTCCTGGAGGAACCGTCTGCAGGGTGAGATAGGAGAGTGAAAGAAGCAAGGCATTCAGCTGGAATTTTTACGGTGGACTTCAAATATTTTTGTAGTCATTCCAATTCCTGATTCTAAATAGGCACTAAATTGTTGTTTACCTTGGCAACTAAAGCAATACCTCTTGCCAAATTACTACTATTAGCAAATATCATGTTGACCTTTCTAATTGAGAAGGCCGCGTGATGTGTTAGGTAATGGAGGCCTCATACGAGAAGCCTGTTTACACACAGAGTTGCACTCAATATTTTTATACACTCATCATAGGCATAAATTGTATATTGTTTTTGGCATATTGTTGATTATTTATTTGAGCCACTTTTTTCGAGGGTGGAATGATTGTAAATGTACAATTGAAATTGGGTACACGTTTAAAATTATTGTCAGATTAGGATTTACACCGAGTCGAAATGTTTTTTTTTGTTTTTAGTCTATTTCATACAAATTTCAGAGCATGTTATGCAAAACGCAAATGTCCACTGCAGAGGATGCTGGTTCTGGGCAGGATATATACATTATTTACCAGACTATTTTAAAAGGTGGTGAAGGTTTCCAGAAGTGGTTTACCAAAATTAGTTTTTTATAAGTACCCACCGAAGTCTGCTGGTACTATCGGCAGTGGCGACTGTTGGTCTTTAAAATAAGGGAAGCTCATTTTCAGCTAATCTCTAAACACAACTACAGTCTTAAGTAACAGACAAGATATAACGATGTTACATTTTACAAAGCAAACATCACTTAAAGGATCGTAAAATTCTCCATAACAACTCGAATGAAACTTGAAAAATGCTCTGGCAGTGGTTTATCCAAAAGTATTTCAAGATCGCCAATTTGCAAATTTTGCTATCAATCAAAAAGGATTCAGCCTCGGACAGATCATCCAACCATCATGTGGAAGCTAAGCGTCCAGGCCAGCCAAAGCAAATCCCACTTTCCATTCACTTCCAGAGATGTTGAGTGTCCGATGGGCGGGAAAAAGTCGAGCATTTATCCAATGAGCGTCTAGTTTGGCTGCAGTTGAACAACCCACTTTATCCTTCCCCTTTGAAATCAATGGACCCTCAGCGCCAAAAAAAAAAAGTTAAATGCATTCTTGTGGATATTCAATTAATGGAATGGAAATCCAAAAGTACATATTTGACTACCCATTTGTTTGGCTTCCCTTACAGTCTTAATGCAATTTCCACTGGATTCATGTAAAATATTGGTGCAATATTTCGATACGCTTGTTGCACTTGACGCCATGTCCGTTTGCACCCAAGGCACTGGCTTAAGCACTTGGTTTGAAAACAATCAACACTCAGAGCGCAAACAACCAGACTGCCTCTAGGTAATGTTACAATTTTCCATGCCAACAAAGCAAGAAAAGACACTCAAAAGTACAGTAAACATCCACTTTTCAAAATGCTCCATGCTAATTTACAATGGATTTGCCATAGGCATGCTACCGATTAGCATTGTCCAGGTGAGAGGCATGATTTATAGTCTAAAATCAACATTTACCAGCTCAGAGGCGAAAGAGCAGCTCACCTGCTCGATATGTCAGCAGCTGCGTAAATGCGCTTAAATTATACATTTTTTGTCTTTAAAGGGAGACTGCACTTTTTTTGGGAACTTTGCCTATCTTTCACAATCATTATGAGAGACAAGAAGACAAAAGTTTCGTTTTTTTCTCGCTTTCTAACATATAAAAAACGGCTTGTTCTTGGTGGCAAGCAATGCAGCTAATTGGAGCAATCAATTTTCTACCTCTAAATCACTTCAGAAATGCATTCAAAAACCGTCAATACCTCATTTATGTTCTGTAACCTGTAAATAACTAAACTGTAGCGACATTGTTATTGTAAGAGAGAACATTGAGGAACTCTATTTCTAGTGTACTAACGCACCGGCGTGCTACGGTATTAGCCGTAGAAGCTTACTACGGCAAGAGATAAACTAGCTTCTACATCAGCACGAAACGCGTTTGAGTTTGTACTGCAAAACACGGCGAGTGTCTGAAAAGTATTAGCCCACATTTCATGTTTTGTTTGTACACAGCTAGCCAGACAGTGTATGTACCGTAGTTGTAATAATACGCATGACGTGCGGTGTGTATCATGATTGATATAAAGTGTGACTCACTCGATGGACAGTTGTCTGTTTGGTCCAGCTGGCCGGGAACGTTTTTTCCTTTGCATTATAGGTTAGCACTCCATTTTTGTTGAAATAGCTTGGCTTCAAGTTCCACATTTTGCAGCTTCGATTTTCTTTCACCTCACTCTCTCGGCTTCTGTCTGCTCCAACGTCTCACTCTTCCTTCGTGCTGGCTTCTATAAGCAGTAGTTCATCCTCCATAAATTCAGATTAAAAAAGATAATGTTGTTAATCCTCATTTGTCCAAAAAGTCATCTTCGTTGTTTGCTACAGGATCTGCCGTGATTAGAACACACTCGCGTGTTTGTATCCGAAAGGGGGGATGTTGCCCAGGGGCGCCGAAAAGGGGGGGTAAAGGAGACGGATTCTAGGGGCCCATGATGGAGGGGGGCCCAGAGAGGCCCCTAATGATGATGAAATTATAATACAGAAAACATAATGACACTGTGTTGGGGGCCCTGTAAAGATTCTTTTCATGGGGCCCAAAATCCCTAGCGGCGCCCCTGTGTTGCCAGAAGTCAGACGTGCGCTGCTATGGAAATGGAAATAAATGTGCCGAATAATTTGTTTTGGCAATGATTAAAATTACCAAAATATGGTAAAAATTGTACATATTACAAATTGTTATGAACGTGTCTGTTACTACATTATATATATGTATATATATACTTGCAGAGTGTATACAAAACGTTGATGGATGTGAATCCCATTAGCCGCATCGTCCAAGCATTTTTTTTATCATCTTTAAAATTCCCAAAAAACAAAAAAATACATATTTGTGCTTGAATGATTGTGAACGAATTCCATGATGATTTGGAAAATTCCCAAAAAAAAGTGCAGTTCGCCATTAAAGTCTTCCTGTATCCAGGGACTTATTTTCTGAGATTGTAAAAAGTAAAAAAACAACAACAAATGTTTTTGTGATAATAGAAAATCGATTAATCACTTTAGTATCAATCATTTACTGATAAAATACTAGGTATCGTTACTGTCAATATGTATCGATTGGCCCAACACTGTTTACATTCAAGAACTCTAGCTAAGCGGTTAGCATGGCTTATTGTAAACTCCTACGGTGTGTAGTGTAGCATGTTTAGCTATTCCTCATTTTCCAGTGATGATACCTCAAAGAAACATAGTTTATTTGCCACCATGGAGGCAAAGATTAGTTATTTAGAAATTGCACTGTGAAGGGATGTTAGCTGCTGGCGAAAATACTACATTATGTTAAGGACGCCTTTGTTCGCTTGTCACTGTCAAATTTGCGGGAAACAACTAGAATGTGTAATGAACATGTATTATCAAGATATGACGAAAGTATTACAAGCTCTATTGTTGGCAAAATGTATATCATATATCGTCTATATCGCCAGAACAATGGGAACTAAAAAGAGAATTGTATAATTACACCAGTTCTCATTTCTCAACACATTTGTTACGGTAGTGCAGAACATGGAACATTGTGGGGTCTTATACACTTTAGGATTGTCATTTACTGTACATGAATTCGGGTCAGCAGAAAAATATTGTGGATATTCCTGTATATAAATCACTTATCACACATCCCGTTGAGGTTTACATGAGTCATTAGTGTACTTATTTGTGTTTATAATTTGTTTTTTTATTTGTTTAGACTTTGTAATATCTTTGTTCCACTATTAACTCTACCCTTTGTGACTTTGATGGATATCTTACCACCACATGTACTCCACTTCACAATATATTCATGATCATTCTCAACACCAAAACTGGAAACAAAAACTCTCCAGAACTTGGCTTCCATTATTATCGACTGTATTGTCCCCTCCTCTCTCCCTATTAGAGAGTCAGCACATTGTGCATTCATTTTTCAACCTGACAGCATCCTTGTCAGCTCCCATCCTGCCACATACTACCTTATGTACTGTATAACTCTATAGCCTCGCTAGTGTACCAATCAAACTCTTGCGTAACCTACAGCTGGTCCCCGCTAGGGAGCACATTACCCACATTCTCAAGAACCTGCCTCCCTCCCAGTCAAACAATACAGGATCCTTCTATTCATAACCTTTCCACAGCTTAAACCTCTGTCCTCATCTATCCAACCCGTACTTTCTGTTGTTCTTCAATTCAAATGTATTTTTAAGTTGATCAACAACTTAACAAGTCTAATATAATGTCTTCTGCTCTTTGATTTCAGGGAGAAAGTTGACAAAGGATTTATAGATGCCTGCTTGTATGTAAAAGATCGTATGGAGGAGGTCACATCTCCAGATAAAGAAATGGTATGCACTACTGTAAGTCTCCTAAAGTTAAAGTGCCCCTCTAATGCTGACAACATTTATAGTTCTGAACCTAAAAATGATGTCTACAGGTAAAAGTCCCATCAAAATAGACACCGTTTCAGACCATTTTGAAATGCCCACTTTTAGCTCCAGAATGTGAGCAACCCTGCATCAGCCTGCTGATGTCAGCTACAGAAGACTGGAAGCAATTTCATATTGTCGAATATGTGTTTTAGTAGAATTTTCAACACAAATCATAATATTTATATGCAGATTTTAAAGGAATTATCAAATATTCATGCCAGATGCATTTTTGCTGCTTGGAGCAACACAACTACAAAAGGGGTCAGCCTGCATACATTTCCAAATGATGGGAATATGAGGAGTGTATGGACCTCTCCAGCCAAACTGAACCGCGCAAAATGGGAGAGACCAAGCAAGAGGAGTGCAGCCATCATGTCAATGATTTTATTATTATCATTTTTTTTTTAATATATTTAAAGCTACACAGCCTGTAACCCATCCATCCATCCATTTTCTACCACTTGTCCCTTTCGGGGTCGTGGGGGTGCAGGTGCCATATTCACAAATCTTTACAAAGCCAAAGAATTAAGAAAATAATTAAATAAATAAATAAGTAACATCATGATATAGTTCAGTTTAACAATATTTATATACACAGACATTGCATTACAAATCAGTACAAGCCCACCTAAAGCTTCAAAACACTAGAGCGTCAAATGCAAGTAGGTTATCAATGGGTTCCATCTTTTTTAAACAAATCAGTATTAAGATTCAATTTTGCCGTTATTTTCTCCATTGTATACATACACCTTAAAGGGGAACGTTGTATGCTTAAAATGATCAAAATACGTAAATATGACATGTGATTATAAATTTGCCTGTTCTTCATTACATATACTGTATACTTATGGTGTTTGGATGTTTTTCAGGGGCTTTATAGGCAGAATAGCAGTACTCCCATATGCTCCATTGTAAGCAGACTTTTGATCGCATTTATATACTATTTAGAATGCATAAAAAAGAAACACGTATGGGTTTTTGTCTTACATAAGGATTGTAAATGATGGACAAAATTCCAAAAAAAGGTCAGCTCCCCTTTAACAAATCTCTCCTCCCATTGTCCTACTGTTAGAGCAAGTGGCTTATACCAAGATACAGTTACCTTTTTTCTTGCAATCAGCACAAGTACCCTTAAAAGATACACTTTGTCTTTACTCATGTAGTCATCAGGGAGTGCTCCAAACACAAAGATCAGGGAGTCCAGGTCAATATATTTGTGGAGAATCTTATTTCACCCCAATTCTCTCACAAAATGTTTTGAGTTGTGGGCACTCCCAAAAGATGTGTATCCTATCATTCCACACTGCCTCCAGCACAAATTAGTTTTCATCCTGTCAAATTCCGAAATCAAAAACGACATTTTAAAATATCTCACATTTACCTTCCAACTAAATTCCTTTCATATTGGACTGCTGGTCAATTTGTGACCATTTTCACAAATGTGCTCCCACTCTTGTTCTTCAATCACAACATTTATCTCCAGTTTCCACTTTCCCCTGACACCAAGAACACTCCCTGATTAAACTGATAGCAAATACTACAGTTTTTTTTCACAATTTTGTTCTTTTGAAATCTTTAGGAAAAAACGTTCCAGATCCATGGGTTGCTTTTGAAGAACATGCTATTCTTTATGTGGCATTAAATACTTTCTAAGCTGGAAAAACCTAAAAAAGCTCACTGCAGTCAAATCAAATTTCTCCTGAATTTGATTAAATGATTTCAGAATTCCCCCTTCAAACAAATCATGTATAAACTTGAGGCCCTTATTTCCCTATTCACGGAACCTAAGTATCCGACCTGCCCGATAAAAAGTCTATAACTTCAGAGATTTGTGTGGCTCTGGATATCGACTTTGATCTTTTTTCTAATAGTACTGACAGCTTTTGGGGTGCAATTAATTGTAGGTATTTGGTCCATTTTCCTTTTGAGTAAAAAGCTAAAGCTTGCAGTGAAAATTCAGGGCATGAACTTTGTTCTAAAGTCAACCAATTGTTTACCCTGTGTAGTTAGGCTGCCCAATAGTAAGTCCAATATCAAGTCAAATGTGAATCAAGAGCAAAATATGTGGAGAAACAGAAAGAAGAGCAGATTCGGCACTCAAACAACTAAAAAAGAATAGTCAGCCACTCGTACTCTATTTTGCGTCCTCTTCTATTGATGTTTTCCTCAGGATGCTTGAGGAAATGCTGAAAGAGCATTAGGAAACACAGGCTGAAGAGAAGATAGAAGAGCAGGTATGTCCGAAAATAGCGATACGTTTATATTTCTTTTTTGCTCATTATGTTAATGTTAATCAGTTTTGAAGTATTCATGGACCAAGGCAACAAAAACAAGCAATTAAGTCATCAATATAAAAGTTTGATATTCCTTTATCCACACTGTTTATACTGTTTGGAGAAATGTGCTCCACTTCTGTAGAGGGGGCAGCATATCAAGTCTGGTAATGGAAAGGGCGCGTTCTAAATAGTTATCTACCTATTACTCAAAAACTAATAGATATTATGGGAAATGACTGCCAGATTAATTTTCAGGGGAAAAAATACCTTAAGAGAACTTGTTAGTGAAATTTCTGTCCTCTGGATGCGATGGGTCTTTTAAGATGTACAAATACTCCAATGAAAGACAGTTTAATTCAGTAGTCGATGTAGATTTACAAGACACGCTGTGCTGGAAACACTAGCCAGGTTGCACTTGCTGGAAGAAGATGTCTTGTCATGCTCCTTCATTCACTAATTGGATTTTTGCAAATGTAATTAAAAAACGAATGTAGTTTGAAGACAAAGCTTGAGCCTCTTTGAGAGGAATAATGTGCAGTAATATGGTTTACTAAGCAGGTTAATGACCAGCTGCTCGATGTAAAAAAGCATTTTTTTTTTTTTAATACATATGTTTTCTCCCATTCCTCTGCTCTCAGCGTCAGGTTTTAGTGGTCCTCTATCAAGAGTGGTTCAAAATTTCAAGTCAGAAAACCTCGCAAGCAGACACGGTCAGATTATACCTGCGCCAAGTCGGCTTAACCACACCCACTCTCCTGCCGTATGTCGTCAACCTGACGGACGGTAACGGGAATATGGCCCTCCACTACAGTGTATCACATTCAAACTTCCCTGTGGTCAAACTTCTGCTGGATACAGGTGGGAAGCATGTCACAAATACCAGTTTGTGCCCGAGCACACATGCCAACCCTCCCACTAAGTGTAAAATGTGTTTATATTCAGGTCTTTGTGAGACAGACAACATAAACAAGGCGGGCTACACTCCAGTGATGCTGGCCGCACTCACGGCTGCTGAGAGTCCGGACGATTTGGAGGTTGCACAACAGCTGCTGCGACTTGGTGACGTTAATGCACGCTCAAGACAGGTGCGGTTCACTGCAACTCACATGCAGAGTGGTACCTCAACTTACGAGTACCTTAACTTACATGTCATTTTAAATAAGAGCAGTCTCCCGGCTTTTTGTTTTGCCTTAAGTTCAGGCTTGTGAGCACCCTTTCATAAAAAAAGAAAAAAACTGATGAGGAAAAGAGGAACATTTCTATCTGCACAAAGTGCTGTCACACGAGCCCTGAAATACATTTTTGAAAATCAAGACTAAATTTCCTGCAATTGGGTGTATTTCTATACGATATTTTACCGTTAGATTTATTTTCATATACCAACCACTTTTGGCTGTCCCTTTGACGCTGACATGTTCCATGTAATGTACCACAGAAGTTTTAGTTTTTTTAGTAGATAATTTACTAACATTATTGTCATTGAAAATGTAATGTAAAATTATATAACATGCATGCAAAGAACTCAGAAAGCGTTTCCCATTTGGCAACTCTATCTCATAGCCACGCCCCCTCGGGTAATATACTTCTGGTGTTGTGACCTCTGTTTACAACCGTCATGTCAAAAATATACCTTCTCGCTGGCTACTAATAAATACTCTAGAACTACAACTACAACTAACAGTGTTCAGAATGTAATCATCCAAATATGATTAGCAACAAAGTAAAAAGCCGCCAATGTTGTCACTCGCAACGCAGGCGACAAGTAAGCTAGCTAGATGATGTTAACTCTGCTAACGAGCGAGCTTGTTTCAGCGCCCCTGATTGTCTTCCTGTCCTGCAATTCAGAGCGGCGTGTAGGTAAGAGGAACAGTGGGTACCTGCGGATGTGGCGAGCAATCTACAAATTTTGTTTGGATCTCATGTTTTTAACATTTCATTGAAAAAACACGGAAGTGATATTTTGACGTGAAAATTAATGTTTAAAAACGCATTTTCGATGACATTTCACATGCCTGTAAGTAAGCCAGTAAAGTCGTATATGTAACAGGGTCTGTTTGAGCAATAAGAGTTTTTATGATGTTACACATTGATATTCCTGTTACAGAAGAAACCTAACCGGTGAGTCAGCGTTGTCAGTCTGAATCGCACAAACTTTAGCCAGCATCTGCGTCATGCAGCCACACACGCCCAACGAACCTTTATCTATTAAAGTATTAAGAAGCTGCAGATGCTGTGTTTGACATATTTCAGTTCTGTCTCGTCCTGATTAAACACACTGGACGGTGGAACACTACCGAGCAGACATTGCTTGTTGTCAAGTCCGGTCCGTCACTCAAATACGTCTGTGTGCAACATAAACAGAAGTTTCCTAGTTCCTATTGTTACATACCAGCTTGTAGGAAACACCTAAAAAAGTCTGACTCCAAGGTGAATGCTGAACAATATTATTATTATCATGTTCCGGTTGCATAACAGCGAGAGTTGTGTTACCAAGATGCGGAAGGAAAGGCAGGAAGCAGCGTGCAGGTATAGGAAGATTTAATCCTTCTTCAAGCGAGGTAAAAAATACATGGAATCGTGCTGCTGGAAAGCGATCGTAAAGCAAAGCACAAAAACTTAAATCCTTTAGCAAAGTTAAGTATTAGGTAGCAAACCTCACATGTCACACAGACAAATAGTTACAAACCTAAGCAGTAGCGTTTAGCATGTAGAACACACATAATAAAAAAAAACATAAAATACAGGCGCCGAGTGAATGGCGGGATCAAGTATATAGGGGGGCGTGACTAGTGTAGACAACAGGTTGGGACACTAATCACTTAAAAGCAGGTGCAGAGAACAGTGCTCAATAATGTGTCACGTCATTGCAGGACCACACACACAGGAAGAGATAACCAAAACAGGAGCGCAAAAAACAAACAAACACTAACATAGGGAAGAATAACAACAAAAACAACACAGGTCATAACAATTGCATTATTTCATAAAACTACTGTACTTGTTGGTAATTACATTCTATTGTAATGTTTTTCACACAATACTGCTCACTGCTCCCCTCACCTCCCAGGGGGTGATCAAGGGTGATGGGTCAAATGCAGAGAATAATTTTGCCACACCTCGTGTGTGTTTGACAATCATTGGTATTTTAACTTTTAATTTCTTATCCATAAGTTTATTTTTTTTTAAATTTAAAATTGTGCTGTTTTGGGATTAATTTTAATGGGCAGGACTGACTTGATGTAGGAGTGATTTGAGTTACTGCACATACAATGCGGTAGAAAATAAGTTAATAGTTATGATCAATTTGTTTTTCTTAAACACACGACATATTTAACAAGATATTTACATGCTATCTGACCCAAATTTAGTTACATACCCAAGGTCACATTTCAGCTAAATCACATTTTAACTTCTCTTTAAACAATACCAGATTTTGTTCAGTCAAAGCAAAAACATATATGACCTAAGTTACAACCAAAGATCAATCTATAGAATTATCTTCTTATAGACTACCAAATTCACAACATAATCAATATTCAGACATTGTGCTACCACATTAAGATTTAATCAAAGTCACTTTTCTACTTTGTCCCTCTTTTGAGACTTTTTTTTTTAAACCCTCCTGCATACCTGGAGCCTCACTTTTTATTTATATCTGACTCTTCCTCCAGACGGGTCAGACAGCGCTAATGCTCGCTGTGAGCCACGGGCGCCTCGCCATGGTGAAGCTGCTGCTGAGTTGTGGCGCAGATGTAAACGCTCAGGACGGCGAGGGCTCGACGGCCTTGATGTGTGCCAGTGAGCACGGCCACACTCACATTGCCCGCCTGCTGCTGGAGACAGGTCACTGCGACACCAGCCTCACAGATAAGGTGCCTTAACATTGACTTTATCACGACTGCAAATATGATATACAGTCTTGGTCAAAAGTTTACATACACTTGTAAAGTAAATAATGTCATGGCTGTCTTGAGTTTCCAATAATTTCTACAACTCTTATTTTTTGTAAAAGAGTGATTGGAGCACACACTTGTTTGTCACAAAAACATTCATGAAGTTAGGTTATTTCATGAATTTATTATGGGTCTACTGAAAAGGTGACGAAATCTGCTGGGTCAAAAGTATACATACAGCAATATTAAAATTTGGTTATATGTCCCTTAACAAGTTTCACTGCAATAAGGCGCTTTTGGTAGCCATCTACAAGCTTCTACCAAGCTTCTGGTTGAATTTTTGACCACTCCTCTTAACAAAATTGGTGCAATTTGGCTAAATGTGTTGGTTTTCTGACATGGACTTGTATCTTCAGCATTGTCCACATGTTTAAGTCAGGACTTTGGGAAGGCCATTCTAAAAACTTAATTCTAGCCTGATTTAGCCATGCCTTTACCACTTTTGACATGTTTGGGCTCATTGTCCTGTTGAAACACCCAACTGCGCCCAAGACCCAACCTCCGGGCTGATGATTTTAGGTTGTCCTGAAGAATTTGGAGATAATCCTCTTTCTTCTACATCCCATTTACTCTCTGTAAAGCACCAGTTCCATTGGCAGCAAAACAGGCCCAGAGCATACACCACCCCCATGCTTGACGGTAGGGATGGTGTTCCTGGGATTAAATGCCTCACCTTTTCTCCTCCAAACATATTACTGGGTATTGTGGCCAAACAGATACATTTTTGTTTCATCTGGCATCACATGGACAAGTTCTGTGGTCAGATGAAACAAAAATGTGTATGTATGCAAACTTTTGACCAGGACTGTATTAGCTGTCAGATGATATAAAAGCCAGGCTGTGCTGAAAGTTACAGTAGTCCCTCATTTATCGCTGTTAATTGGTACAGAACATGACCGCGATAAACATATTTCCACGAAGCAGAACTATTATTAAAAAGTTAAATGTTTTCATTGTTAAAGCATAAAAAACTGTTTACAACCTTCTAAATACTTTTAAAACTTTTTTAGAGCCCTCTTAAGAGAAAATAACACCCATATAGTCACCTTTATACTCATTTCAGTAGCCTTGAGTGTGTTCTACCCTAGATTACAGTACAAGCTGGTAGCCCGGAGGATCCTCCAAGCGTCATTGCTATGGCCATTACCCAGCCACTACAACACTGCCACGACATTGGAAATACTTTATTCACATCCTGGATAATTCCTCTAAGTTAGAACGGCTTTCATGTGTTGAAACCAAAGGTGTAAGTTGTCCTGCAAAACGGTCGCACAGCTACGATCATTACCTTTGCGGTTACTAGCATTCCGTCTCGTTAGCAATGCCTGTCCTGCATTGTCATTCCACCTTGCTCACGCCAAATCTGTGTCATTGATTTCAAAGATGAAGTGCATCTTATATCAAGAGAGTTCATCTCCACTTTTCCCGGACAGTTGTTGAAAGCTGATAGATAGTCCCACTGTTTTGATATCGCTCACGTAAAAGTCTAACCAATGTGGAGATATCTTATTGATGAGGCAGAAGTTGAAGATGAAGTTCATCAAAAAGTTGTTCTGCCAAAGGTTGGTCAACTTCAGATTGCCACGGTGAAGACACAGTAGCGGCAAGATTAGCCGCTTGTGCTGATGTTCAGTCTTTAAACCAGAAAGGGAAGTACCGCTATCTTTATTGATCACCACAATATAATCATAAAAAATAACAAATACTGCTTGATTATATAATACATAAATAAAACTTAATTCAACACCTAATTTAGGTTAAAAACATGTGGAATATGCTTTAAAAAGGTAAATTTCAAAGTTTGAAAGAAGAAAAAAGCCTGTGACGTAGTATATTTTAAGTGCAGTGGAGTATGGAGCGAGGGAAAACTGCACTCCTAAAAATATTCCACTATTGTCAACTAAACATGGGTCTTATTCTTATCCTATGGGAGTCAACAAAACCCAAAACAGTAGTTTATTTACAAACCCCGTTTCCATATGAGTTGGGATGTGTTAGATGTAAATATAAACGGAATACAATGATTTGCAAATCCTTTTCAACCCATATTCAATTGAATGCACGACAAAGACAAGATATTTGATATTCAAACTCAAACTTTTTTTTTTTTTGCAAATAATAATTAACTTAGAATTTCATGGCTGCAACACGTGCCAAAGTAGTTGGGAAAGGGCATGTTCACCACTGTGTTACATCACCTTTTCTTTTAACAACACTCAATAAATGATTAGGAACTGAGGAAACTAATTGTTGAAGCTTTGAAAGTGGAATTCTTTCCCATTCTTGTTTTATGTAGAGCTTCAGTCGTTCAACAGTGCGGGGTCTCCGCTGTCGTATTTTATGCTTCATAATGCGCCACACATTTTCGATGGGAGACAGGTCTGGACTGCAGGCGGGCCAGGAAAGTACCCAAATTCTTTTTTTACGAAGCCACGCTGTTGTAACACGTGCTGAATGTGGCTTGGCATTGTCTTACTGAAATAAGCAGGGGTGTCCATCAAAAAGACGGCGCTTAGATGGCAGCATATGTTGTTCCAAAACCTGTATGTACCTTTCAGCATTAATGGTGCCTTCACAGATGTGTAAGTTACCCATGCCTTGGGCATTAATGCACCCCCATACCATCACAGATGCTGGCTTTTGAATTTGCGTCGATAACAGTCTGGATGGTTCGCTTCCCCTTTGGTCCGGATGACACTATGTCGAATATTTCCAAAAACAATTTGAAATGTGGACTCGTCAGACCACAGAACACTTTTCCACTTTGCATGAGTCCATCTTAGATGATCTCGGGCCCAGAGAAGCCGGCGGCGTTTCTGGATGTTGTTAATAAATGGCTTTCGCTTTGCATAGTAGAGCTTTAACTTGCACTTACAGACGTAGCGACGAACTGTATTTAGTGACAGTGGTTTTCTGAAGTGTTCCTGAGTCCATGTGGTGATATCCTTTAGAGATTGATGTTGGTTTTTGATACAGTGCCGTCTGAGGGATCGAAGGTCACGGTCATTCAATGTTGGTTTCCGGCCATGCCGCTTACGTGGAGTGATTTCTCCAGATTTTCTGAACCTTTTGATGATATGGACCGTAGATGTTGAAATCCCTAAATTTCTTGCAATTGCACTTTGAGAAACGTTGTTCTTAAACTGTTTGACTATTTGCTCACGCAGTTGTGGACAAAGGGGTGTACCTCGCCCCATCCTTTCTTGTGAAAGACTGAGCATTTTTTGGGAAGCTGTTTTTATACTCAATCATGGCACCCACCTGTTCCCAATTAGCCTGCACACCTGTGGGATGTTCCAAATAAGTGTTTGATGAGTATTCCTCAACTTTATCAGTATTTATTGCCACCTTTCCCAACTTCTTTGTCACGTGTTGCTGGCATCACATTCTAAAGTTAATGATTATTTGCAAAAAAAAAAATGTTTATCAGTTTGAACATCAAATATGTTGTCTTTGTAGCATATTCAACTGAATTTGGGTTGAAAATGATTTGCAAATCATTGTATTCCGTTTATATTTACATCTAGATCGGTAGGTTGTGAGTTCAAACCCCGGCCGAGTCATACCAAAGACTATAAAAATGGGACCCATTACCTCCCTGCTTGGCACTCAGCATCAAGGGTTGGAATTGGGGGTTAAATCACCAAAAATGATTCCCGGGCGCGGCACCGCTGCTGCCCACTGCTCCCCTCACCTCCCAGGGGGTGAACAAGGGGATGGGTCAAATGCAGAGGACAAATTTCACCACACCTAGTGTGTGTGTGACAATCATTGGTACTTTAACTTTAACTTTAACTTAACACAATTTCCCAACTCATATGGAAACGGGGTTTGTACCATAACACCACATAAACAAAAGTTTTCATGGCTTCACACATTAATTTTCTTTCTTTGACATTCATTATACAGTGTCTGTGCATGCATATACAGTAAACAACTCAAAAGATCATTGCAACATCTTAAAGTCAGCAAAAATGATTTCACCCCCCAGAGAAAACTAAATTATTTGGATCTAGCGAAGTAAACTAAATTTATTAATAAACTGACAGTTTTATGATAATTTATTTAAATTATCCTTTAATTGGCCATATTTACTGGCATCCTCCCTTAAGTACAGCGGTGTGCCGTCAGGGCCAGCAAGGGCTTCTCTGCTGGCCTAACATAACCAAAAATCATGATCATAATAAAGATAAGTCTTTTTTAATTTAATTTCCCTCAAAACGTATTCATATTCTCTTCATGTCATATTTTGCTCCTTCCAGCGCTGTTGTTTTTAAGTTATAGAGTTTTTATCCAATCAGAATTCAGCTAGCTTATGTTGCCATGCTGTACAAAATCTGCCCGTGGCCTTCAGCATCAACAATGCTGGCGTCTGTGCACTGTAAGTGAATGGGGACATACAGTTGACAGACAGTTGCGATAGCCAATCAGATCACGAGTTGTTGTCAGTAAGGCCTTCTCGATGGCCTAAGGCAGATATATATTGTGATGTTTGAGCTAGGTAACATAAGAACTCCATTACCCAGCATGCCACAGTAGTGAAGAGCATGCTGCCGCAATTAGCCAGCAGGATGTTTTTGATGAGCACCTTGTGGAGTAAACTTTAAGACGTCAACCAACACACCTCGACTGCATCTTTTATGATTAGACAAGACAACACATATATTTGCAAGGCCATTTTCAAGAAGGATACTTAAAGAGAAACTACATCTTGTGAGACGATGTCGGCCAACCCGGAGATCGAATGGGTTCTACAGATTGTGAGTTCAGATATTTTATTTATTTATTTTTTCACATTTAAAATATTTTTTTGCAATTTTAATTTTGACAGTACCACATAAGATATGTTTTAATTACTGATGCGGGTTTATTGATTTTTAAATGCGCCAAAAAAATACCTCGTTATGTACACTGTTGGTGGTGGTTCAATGCCCATTAGTGCGTTCCTGTATAGTATTTCTCCAGCAATGGTCATGTGGTGACATCAATTATGGTATTTTGAGAGGTAATCATTGAAGTCGGACATCACTGAAATCCTATCCTTTAGATGCATAACTTACTCAGTGGCCTAGTAGTTAGAGTGTCCGCCCTGAGATCGGTAGGTTGTGAGTTCAAAACCCGGCCGAGTCAAACCAAAGACTACAAAAATGAGACCCATTACCTCCCTGCTTGGTACTCAGCATCATGGGTTGGAATTGGGGGTTAAATCACCAAAAATGATTCCCGAGCGCAGCCACCGCTGCTGCCCACTGCTCCCCTCACCTCCCAGGGGGTGATCAAGGGTGATTGGTCAAATGCAGAGAATAATTCCGCCACACCTAGTGTGTGTGTGACAATCATTGGTATGTTAACTTTAACTATAAATAATCTAGTACAAAGGGAAAGCCTACAATCCAAAATTATTTAGAATGCATAAAATATTTACCATATGTTTCGAACTCCAAACCACTGCGGAGTATAAGTCACCTCAGTCAAAGAAATGCTTCCTGAAAAGAAGAAAAACATTATAAGATGTACTATAAGTCACATTTAGAAATAATGTATGTTTCTAATTTATTTTTATGTAACTTAACACCTTGACAGTATATGTAAACTGTGGTGATATGTGCTGGGAACGGATATTACGTGGTGGTGCAGGACCGACCTCTATCTATGTAACACCACTACTGTTATGCCGGTGATTGGTGCAGGACCGACCTCTATCTATGTAACACCACTACTGTTATGCCGGTGATTGTAAACAACCGGGCTGAAATAAAACATGTTCCAGTCATAACTACCCAGTGTATTATTCATACGAATAGAACTTCATAAACTCTATCAGCATACTTGCCAACCCTCCCGATTTTCCCGGGAGACTCCCGAATTTCAGTGCCCCTCCCGAAAACCTCCCGGGGCAACCATTCTCCCGAATTTCTCCCGATTTCCACCCGGACAACAATATTGGGGGCGTGCCTTAAAGGCACTGCCTTTAGCGTCCTCTGTCACCTGAAACCTTCACCCCTTAACAGCCGCATGCTGTCCAGGCGTCCGCTTTTCCTCCATATAAACAGCGTGCCGGCCCAGTCACATAATAATGTAGCGTTGGACGGGTTTAACAATGGTCTTTACTCGAAGATGTCAAGAAATGCTGACACGTAGCATTATATTTAACTTGATGATGACGTTAAATTCAAGCACCCACACATACACACAAGCAAATGCAATGCATACTTGGTCAACAGCTATACATGTCACACTGAGGGTGGCCATATAAACAACTTTAACACTGTTACTAATATGCACACCAAACAAGAATGACAAACACATTTCAGGAGAACATACACATCGTAACACAACATAAACACAACAGAACAAATACCCAGAATCCCTTGCAGCACTAACTCTTCCGGGACGCTACAATAACATCTACGGCTTTTGGAGCTCAGTGCACAACTACACACACAACAAGAAGGAGACGAAGCAGAAGAACAAAGAAGAGACATGGCGACGACGAGTAAGAAGAAGAAGTACGCTTGCAAGTTCTAAAATGATTGGAAAAAATAATTTCCTTTCATCCAGGGCAGCTCGAAGGGGAAGGGGTAGGTATGCTGCCTGCACCTCAACCCCGCCCCCCCAGGCACGCTCCCAACACCCCCCATCTCCCAAATTGGAGGTCTCAAGGTTGGCAAGTACCGTATTTTTCGGAGTATAAGTCGCTCCGGAGTATAAATCGCAGCGGCTGAAAATGCATATTAAAGAAGGAAAAAAACATATATAAGTCGCACTGGAGTATAAGTCGCATTCTTTGGGGAAATTTATTTGATAAAACCCAACACCAAGAATAGACATTTGAAAGGCAATTTAAAATAAATAAAGAATAGTGAACAACAGGCTGAATAAGTGTATGTTATATGACGCATAAATAACCAACTGAGAACGTGCCTGGTATGTTAACGTAACATATTATGGTAAGAGTCATTCAAATAACTATAACATATAGAACATGCTATACGTTTACCAAACAATCTGTCACTCCTAATCGCTAAATCCGATGACATCTTATACGTCTAGTCTCTTACGTGAATGAGCTAAATAATATTATTTGATATTTTACGCTAATGTGTTAATAATTTCACACATAAGTCGCTCCTGAGTATAAGTCGCATCTATGAAAACTATGAAAAAAACTGCGACTTATAGTCCGAAAAATGCGGTATGTATATCAGTGATTGTCAAATTGTGCACGCGGGCTCTGTCGAGTGGTAAGCCAAAGAATCACTTAATGAAACATTCAAACAGTGTTACTGTTCAAACTGTGTGTAACGTTTAGTTGACAAAATATTAAATATTCTTGTTAAATAAAACCTCTTTTTTTGTTTTTAATGAATACTTAGGCCGACTACGCTACTGTATGTTAATGTTGGTACTTGGAGAGCCGTGTGTTTTCAGAGGTGGTACTTGGTGAACAACGTTTGAGAACCACCGCATTATACAACAGCACACAGAAACAACGGTTTAGTTATGTTAATATAAGATGACAACAGTTTTTCAACAACATAATAGCATAAAACATACCTGGGAGACTGAATAGGCTAAATTGACGTCGAGCAAGTTCACGAAACTCTCGATCTCTTTCAACATCGCTTGAATCCATTGACTTCTTCATCCTTGGTGTCAAACATGAGCAGCATATTGTTACCACAAGCTTAGAGCGCTCTCCTGCGGCCATAGCACGTAGTGTTTACTCCGTGCTCCTTGCACGTCAGTGTGAAATAACGTTTTAAACGTATTCAATTGTATGCAGTTGGATATATAAATATAAGTCGCAAGACCTGCCAAACTATATAAAAAAGGTGAATTATAGTCCAGAAAACAGTAGAATAACAAACAATCAATTAAATACATTTTAAAAAGACTTACTGCTATATTTTGTTGCTCTGATTAACCTTTTAATGAGTGTGGTGAATAAAAATGTGGAGTTTTTGCACGGCTGCTGCAATAGATCACACATGGCAGTGTGTATGGCAGCTAACAGTAGATATTTTTTTTTTTTTTTTTTTTACAATGCACACATGTTAAAAAAGTGCAATTTAATTCAAATTCAAACAACTTTATTAATCCCTCAAGGGGCAATTAATTTTGAGCAGCAGGTTGTGTGGTTCACAAAGCCTACACATGGCCCACAATAAATAAATAGTCAGAAAATACAATTTCAATGTTGATGTGCATTTTATTAGAAGAAAAAAATTTCAGTCAGTTAAAAATGTTTCACTCACTTCTTGCAAATCATGCTTCAAGGGAAATTATGCAAATTTCAACGATATGACTTTTTGCAGTACTTTTGAGGATTATGGTTTACAGCTAATTTAGTATCTCATACATTTTTTAAAAATTGTCTAAAAGTTCAATATTGCATAGTTGTATTCCAGCAAGGACCACATACAGAAAAATAGAAAAAAGCAGGGGCCACTTTGATACATTTTGTACATCAAAATCAATCAATATATGAAGAAATCAGGCACAAAAACGGCAATTTCACCACAAAAATAGTTGTCACCATTCTCTGTCAAGAGGTAAAATGTAATTTTCAAAGAAACGTTGTTTGAAGTTGTTTATGCTGCAAAATGTGTACAAAATTATCAAAATTCCTTTTTTTGTAATAAAATGTGCATTTTTCCAAATTGAGACAATAATTGTGCTTGTTAGAAACGATTGATTTGCAACCAGCATCAGCAGGATGGCTTTTCCATGAAAAGCTCCACAAAAATCAATGATTTACTACAAACAAGGAAAATAGATTTATCTGTTTTCGCGTCTTAACTCTTCATATGCTAATCTATTGCAGCAAAAATCTGCTGAAAATGATCAAAAGTGCCACTCTACACAGCAACTGACATGGTCAAAGTTGGATTTGCCACAAAAAAATATTTGAAGATATTCAACACTGTACGTAACACTGTACTGGTGGCTAAAGTGGACAATTCACTCCCAAAATTTGCCACGTTTCATGTATCAGGTAAACCGAAATGAATGGAGCTATACGATTCCCCTTCCTACTGTCGTATAATATCTAATCCATCCCCCTTGAGGTATAGAATTGTTTTATTATTATTGTTACTTATTTTGCCAAATACAACCTTTTTGAGGGCTTTAGGAAAATCGAAAACGTCCTTTTTGGGGTGGGGGGGTTGCATTTTCTTTCTTAGTTTTTGGTGTAATTATCTAATCAGGGACATGTTTATTTATGTATGTAAAATGTGTCAGGCGCCAATAAAAAAACAAGCCGCGAGGTAAAAATGGAAACCGGGCGCACACACCCCTGTCTTTTGATGGTTTGGCACATGAGCTGAATTGAACTCCTGAAATATCAATGAATGAATCAATCAAAGTTTACATAACTCTGAGTCACAAATGTCTCAAAGGACTGCACAAGCCACAACAACATTCCTTGGCTCAAATCCCACATCAAGGCAAAAAAAAACTTAACCCAATGGGCACAATGAGAAACCTTGGTAAGGACCGCAGATGTGGGGCCCCCTTCTTGGGTGACCGGTGCAATGGATCAATCAATCAATCAAAGTTTATTTATATAGCCCTTAATCAAAAGTGTCTCAAAGGGCTGCACAAGCCACAACGACATCCTCGGCTCAGATCCCACATCAGGGCAAGAAAAAACTCAACCCAATGGGATACAATGAGAAATCTTGGAGGGGACCGCAGTGGAGTGGAGACAAGTCAGCAGGGCAGAGACGTCCCCAACTGATGAACATATTACCGGTAGTGGTCCGGCTCCCGACTTTGAACAGCTAGCACACCATTTGGGGTCACCTAATAGGAGGGCAGAGCAGAAAAGAGACGGCAGATCAACTGGTCTAAAAGGGGGGTCTATATAAAAGCTAGCGTATATACAAATGATGGATGCCGAGTGAATACAGTTAATAATGTGAGAGTCCAGTCCATAGTGGGGCCAGCATGGGCTCCTCTTGCATGTAGACAAGTCGGGGCGCAGAGATGTTACTGACTGATGCATAAGAAGTGGTCACCTCGGGTCCCGACTTCATAATAGGAAAGACCAGCCCATTGGGAGTGAAGCAGGAAGTCTTGAATGGAAACAAGTCAGCAGTGCAGAGTTGTCACCAACTGATGCGCGAAGGAATGGTCCACCCCAGGTCCCGACTTGGAACAGCTAGCGCGTCCTTCATGGTGGCTGATACGTGGTCACCTTATCAATCAATCAATCAATCAATCAATGTTTATTTATGTAGCCCTAAATCACAAGTGTCTCAAAGGACTGCACAAGCCACAACGACATCCTCAGTACAGAGCCCACATAAGGGCAAGGAAAAACTCACCCCAGTGGGACGTCGATGTGAATGACTATGAGAAACCTTAGAGAGGACCGCATATGTGGGTAACCCCCCCCTCTAGGGGAGACCGAATGCACTGGATGTCGAGTGGGTCTGACATAATATTGTGAGAGTCCAGTCCATAGTGGATCCAACATAATAGTAAGAGTCCAGTCCATAGTGGGGCCAGCAGGACACCATCCCGAGCGGAGACGAGTCAGCAGCGCAGAGATGTTCCCAACCGATGCACAGGCGAGCGGTCCACCCCGGGTCCCGACTCTGGACAACCAGCACTTCATCCATGGCCACTGGACCTGTGACCCCTCCTCCCCCCTCCACAAGGGAGAGGGGAGCAGAGGAGAAAAGAAAAGAAACGGCAGATCAACTGGTCTAAAAGGGGGGTCTATTTAAAGGCTAGAGTATACAAATGAGTCTTAAGATGGGACTTAAATGCTTATAACCTCTCCACGCTGGAGAGGGTGTCAGGGCAGAAAAAAGAGACAGCAGATCAACTGGTCTAAAAAGGGGACTATTTAAAGGCTAGAGTATACAAATGAGTTTTAAGATGGGACTTAAATGCTTCTACTGAGGTAGCATCTCTAACTGTTACCGGGAGGACATTCCATAGTACTGGAGCCCCAATAGAAAACGCTCTATAGCCCGCAGACTTTTTTTGGGCACTGGGAATCACTAATAAGCTGGAGTTCTTAGAACGCAGATTTCTGGCCGGGACATATGGTACAAGGCAATCAGCAAGATAGGATGGAGCTAGACCGTGTTGTATTTTATACGTAAGTAGTAAAACCTTCAAGTCGCATCTTAAGTGCACAGGAAGCCAGTGCAGGTGAGCCAGTATAGGCGTAATATGATCAAACTTTCTTGTTCTTGTCAAAAGTCTAGCAGCCGCATTTTGTACCAACTGTAATCTTTTAATGCTAGACATAGGGAGACCCGAAAATAACAGTTACAGTAATCGAAACGAGACGTAACGACTGCATGAATAATGATCTCAGCGTCGCTGGTGGACAAAATGGGACAAATTTTAGCGATATTACAGAGATGAAAGAAGGCTGTTTTAGTAACACTCTTAATGTGTGACTCAAATGAGAGAGTTGGGTCGAAGATAATACCCAGATTCTTTACCAAGTCGCTTTGTGTAATTGTTTGGTTGTCAAATGTTAAGGTGGTTTTATTAAATAAGTTCCGGTGTCTAGTAGTAGGGATAATCAGCATTTCCGTTTTCTTGGCGTTAAAATGCAAAAAGTTGTAATTGGGTTATACTTGTATAGCGCTTTTCTACCTTCAAGTTACTCACAGCGCTCTGACACTATTTCCACATTCACGCATTCACACACTGATGGCGGGAGCTGCCATGCAAGGCGCTAACCACTACTCATCAGGAGCAAGAGTGAAGTGTCTTTCCCAAGGACACAACTGACATGACTAGGGTGGTAGAAGCCTGGGATCGGACCAGGAACCCTCAGGTTGCTGGCACGACCACTCTTCCAACTGCGCCACGCCGCCCCTGAAATAAAGTAAATAAAACAACTTTTGCATCAAAGTTTGCCCTATGACTTCATGTTTCAATATTAGATGGACGACGAGAACAATTCTCTTATTTTCAAATGCAAATGTTAAGAAATAGAATTTCAGTATATTGAGATGCACCTGTGCTTTATATGTAATTGTGTCATAACAATCATAATTTTTTGTAATCTGCAATATTCTTTGATATTTACCAAGAAACGGATTGGCTGTGTAGTAACAGGCCTAAAACAGCTCAATGCTGCCACCTCATGGAGAAAAATAGCCACTGCAGTTTCCTTTAAAAAATACTATTTTTTTTTAAAATTGTGTTTTATGCTGTGTGTTTGCTCCAGAATGGACAGAATGCTCAGGAAGTGGCAGAGGGAGCCTCCCACCCAGACATCGTCGACCTCCTTAAGGGTCCACGGCAAGCATGAGCCAAGGAGACATCTTCTCCAAACCAACACAGCTCATCATGGAGGAAAGCAGGTGCAAAGATAGCTGACGAGCCTCTCTCTGTCTCTCCCTGCATTCAGTATGTGATGTTTACCTTGAAGCCGTGCAGACAGCTCGCAAACACACACACCCCCCCGAGACCGAACAATGCACGGCTACATTTCTTTTCCACTGCATTATTTTCATGGATAAATGCTGCATCTGCCAGGCCACTCAGTGATGGTCGCCTTGATTGACGCGGTCATGTGACAAATGAGAGAGCGACATGTAGCCAGAGGGACACTTGGATTAATCCTGCTGCTTCTTTATAATACTCTTCAATCAAAATAATAAGCACATGATCTACCTTTTAAATACGTATAGATATATATGTCAAATATTTACTTTTTTTCTCTCCATTGACATATGTGGACATAAGCCATTATTAACAACACATCCGACAACAACATTTTTTTTTTTTACTACTTGTTATTTGTAGTCTTTTTTGTGTAAATAGTCCTGTTGATGTGTAGGGGCCTATAGCTCATATACATAACAAATAATAGGAATAATAGTGATAAAGTAATATAATCCTGGTAGCATTTCCCAACACACATTTGACAACATTCAGTGTCTTATTTTTTAATTATATGTTTTCCCCCCCACAGAAAAAGAATCACTGATGCCTCATTTTAACGTTTAAAAAAAAAACTAAGTTCATATAGTTATTAGTTACAGAATGGAATAATTTTCTAGACATGTTTTTTAAGTAAGAAGATTGTATTGTGCAGATGTTACTGCATGACATAGTCGTGAAGCGAAACTTAACAA
>NC_084561.2:26713823-26873823 GCF_033978685.3 Nerophis lumbriciformis
CATCAGTAGAAGAGGACGCAAAATAGCTTACATTCTTTTCCTCTTGTTTTTGAGCGCCGAGTATGCTGTTCTTTTTCCGTTTTCCCACAGGTTCTGACTAAGGATGTATACTGAGTACCAGTATTTTAAGGTACCGGTTGCTAATTGGGTAGGTTCAAGCGGGCCGTGAAAATTCTGGACTAATGATACTGCTCTCGGTACTTTTTTATCCAGCTGACTGTCGTAGTTATGACATGCACGGCTGTCACATTAATTCAGGTGTCATCGCAAAGCATAATAAAAAAGATACAGCGGAACAGCCAATGGGAGTCGACCAGATACCGCCCCTCTTCCGGGAGGAATCATAGATTTACAGTCCATCTGAATCACGGACACATTCAATGTTTGCTAAAAACAGAATCTAAATGCGGAAAGTTGCGGAAATTGTCGTAATGTGACTGAGATACTGTCATTGAGAGAAAAAAGGGACACTTGACAAACACTCACCTCCATGGAGCCGTGCCATCCAGGGGCCGGCCCTGCACTATACACCCTTCTGGGGCCATGCAGGCCATAGTCGAGGAGCACAGGGCAGACGTTCCTTCCAGGGTGGATGTTTTTGTCTGGGGTAAAATCCTTCACTTTAGCCTACAGTGGGTCTGCTCAGCTCCGCTTTCCGTTCAGAACTCGAGGCCGCTGATTCGTGACAATCTGGTTGCTTCATTATTTGTTTTGCAGGACGCAACTAGACCCGTTCATCACTCTACTGCGCAGTGCACGCGCTGCCTCTCTCTCTCTCTTTACTCGCCCACTCACTCACTGATGTCACTCACACATTGCCATTCTCACAAACACACAGGCGGTGCTCTCATATGTTAACTAGCTCCCCTGCTGTGCACATGTAGATATATAACATGTACATTAAGTTACGTTAAAGTACCAATGATTGATGAAATGGTGAAATTTGTCCTCTGCATTTGACCCATCCCCTTGTTCACCCCCTGGGAGGTTAGGGGAGCAGTGAGCAGCAGCGGTGCCGCACCCGGGAATAATTTTTGGTGATTTAACCCCCAATTCCAAGCCTTGATGCTGAGTGTAATGGGTAATGGGAGGTAATGGGTCCCATTTTTATAGTCTTTGGTATGACTCGGCCGGGGTTTGAACTTACAACCTACCGATCTCAGGGCGGACACTCTAACCCCTAGGCCACTGAGTAGGCATATCTACATAACATGTAGATACGTAGACGCGCACACAGCTGCTTGGCTTGATGCCAAATATTAGCGGAGTTAAAACTGCCCAATTAGCGTGAAATAATGCAAGTAAAATGAATTTTGTAAAAAATTGCTACAATTTGTGTTTTTACCTGCTACATGTCTTATCTTTGTACATTTATCCATATTTTTGTTTTGAGTATTTACTAAACTATTTCTTTTTCTTAAAGCACAGAACAGGAGTAGAAACCATAAATCATGAATAATATAATATGATGTCAATAAAGCTTTTTATTATAGTCTAATCTAATCCTTGATAATGGCAGACTATATTTAATATGGAAAATTGTAAACTGTTATTAGATGTGTTTAATGGCCTTTAATTTATTTTTTAACCTTCTCAAATTGTACTTTGAGTGCAATAGGAAACATATGTTTAATGTATTGTAATATATTCCGTTAAAATACAATTTTCATAGTTTCCTTTCTTTGGAAAAGTATTGATATACATTTTGGTACTGGTACCAAATTATTGGTATCGCGACAACCCTAGTACTGACAAATACCGATAAGGGTATGGTATAAAGTCTTAAGGATATACAACCCTAGTTCTGACTAAGTCTATCTCCCCTCAAGGGTGCTCCTAATTTTCAAGATCGCATGTGGCTTGAGCCTCTTCCATTTTTTTTATGCAAACTCTGACCAAAACCCTTTTTCTTAAAAACAATCGCTGCAAATTAGAAGATGCTACCAAAGCAATTTCGATGCCCTGAGAATACAATACTCTGAAGAAATGGGACTTTTCACATTATGTTAATGTTTCAAGCATGTGTGAAATAAATTAAACATAATAAATTGTGGCTCTGGTGGAAATTAGTGCAACCTAACATGAGTACACTTATTCTTAATTAGATCTTTCAGTACAGAACATACTCTGCAGGACTGAAACGTGGTACACATTGTGGTACATATTGTGGTACATATTAGGTAAGAGGCAGAAAGTGTAACTGTCTCATGTTATCATCACACGTCTATCGCATAAACAAATACAGTGCAGCCCAACATTTGGTCGAATTGTGACATTAAAATCAACCGTGAATTTGAATTGACTCCATTCCTCAGAATGTTGAATTGAAATTTGAATGACAGGATTTGCAATTCAGAGAAATAACTTTATAGTCAAGTAGCATGAAGAATTTGTCATGTTCAACAAAGCGGTTGGCTGCTTTTTTTCTTACACTTTGGACCTTGCGGCCTATAAGATTGTGTGGCTAATTTATGGATTTTTCTTCACTGAGGGCCATAATAAAACGTTTAAAAAACAAACAAAAAACAAGCAAAAACACTGAGAATGTGTTTTATTGTATATCTATTGGACGAGTTTGCTCACTGCATGTGCTGCCTTGTGCTTCCATTTACCACACTGCAAAAACTGAAATCTAAGTAAGATTAAATATCTCAAATAAGGGTGATATTTGCTTATTTTCTGTCTGATAAGATAATTCTTCTCACTAAGCAGATTTTATGTTAGAGTGTTTTACTTGTTTTAAGGGTTTTGGTCCTAAATTATCTCAGTAAGATATTACAGCTTGTAGCTGAGATGTTATGACCTATATTGAGTAAAACATGCTTGAAACTAGAATATCAACTGTTGCAAAGCTGTGTCATCAACACTCACAAGTATAAAACTACTTTTTTAAAGTAATAATTTCTTACTTCAAGCATTAATAAAAAGATCATGATGCTGAGCGCATATCATTATGTCAACATAATGGCACTAGCATTTACTTAATTTAAGAATATTTTTCAACATATTGAGCAAAAAGGTCTCTTTTTTTCTACCAACAAAAGTGCACTTGTTATTAGTGAGAATATACTTATTTTAAGGTATTTTGGGGTTCATTGAGGTTAGTTAATTTTACTTGTTTTGGAAAGTCTTGACAAGCCGGATTTTCTTGTTCTATTGGCAGATAATTTTGCTTAGTTCAAATAAAATACCCCTAATTTTTGTATTTTTTGTTTTTGAACACTGACTTTTTGCAGTGCAGTAGTGCTTTGAACAGGAAATAGAAATGCCGTTCAGTCTTCCAGCCATCCAAAGCGTTTCTACTTGTACGGCTTCTTCATTCATAACTCCAAGCAACGTTTGTAAGTTTTACAATATAACTAAAACTGTTTATACTTACTAAACGTCCCATGTGTGATGTCTGTAGGAGTGTTTTCATGCATATTGTATGTGCTATTGTAATGTAATGAAGCTAGCGTTGTTAGCATTAGCTAATTTGCTAATACGAGTGTCTGTGTTAGTATTTTTAACTTACAATGACCTTTTTTTGGTATTGTTTCAGTTTCACAAATTCCTCAGTGAATTCACCAAAACGTCACTGTGGAGTTATTGAGTCTGTTTAGCTAAATGGAGAGCTAGCTCACGCAGCCAGTGGGTCCATGACGATGACTTCTGTTTTGTTTGATCAGCCATTTTACTGATTGTTTGGAAACAATCAAGGTATATAAATAAGCATGTACAAAAATATTTATGTGTAAATAACTCATTTCACAGCGTCTATATGTGCGGCTTATAGTCCGGTGCGGCTAATATATGGAAACATATTTTTTCCCCCTAAAGCTTAGTGAGTGCAGCTAATATACCGGTATATATATACACATATATATTTTAGAAGGAACAAATATTTTTCCAAATATTAGCCGCACCTGACAATGTTGTGAAATTAGTCATTTAGACAGAAAGATTTTGTAAATGTTTATTTACATACCTTAATTGTTTCCAAACGACGTCTGTAACACGGCAGTTTTACTGCCGATCAAACAAAACAGAAGTCATCGTCATGGACCCATTAGCTGCGGAAGCTAGCTCTTTCATCAGCCTAACAGACTCTATAACTCCACGGAGATGTTTTGATGAATTTACCAAACAGAAACAATACAAAAAGAATGCCATTGTAAGTTGAGAATTTGATAATCTTACCAATGTTTGTAATGCTTGTTATGTGGTAGGTTTTTGTGTTGCATATCTAAGATCTTACTTTTTTCTGTATGTTTTAATTAAGGCTGAAACGACGCGTCGACATAGTCGACGTCATCGGTTACGTAAATACGTCGACGCCGTTTTTGTGCGTCGACGCGTCGCATATTTACGTCACACTACCGTCATGGCGGAGCGCAAAGCAGATGATGCGGGCCGTGCGAGCGAGGGAAAAAAAGCACGTCAAAAGTGTGGGAGTATTTCAATAAACGGCCTAATAATGTTGTAGCGGCGAACAGCTGTCTCGTCAGCTGACGCGCGAGCTCGCAACCATGGCTGCTTAGCAACCAGCCAAACCCCACTTAATAAAATTATATTTTATCTTAGAGCACATCCGCCTCCCTATTCACCTAGGCAACCCCAGAAAATCAGAATCAGAATCAGAATCAGCTTTATTGTCATTACGCAAGGTAACGAGATTGAGGCCATTCCATACAGTGCGATGTGTGCATGCTAGAAAAACAATGTGCAAATATATAAAAATATAAAAAAATGTAGAAGTGCAATGAATATGGTGTGAAATGAATATATACATGAAAAAACACAAAACAAAAAACAGGGTGGTTGGTGGAATGGGTTATTGCACCGAAGAGAAGGCAGTTATGAGGGACAATGGGGCAGTCCGTTCAGGATGGTTATGGCCCTGGGGAAGAAGCTGTTCTTTAGCCTGTTTGTTTTGGTTTTAATGCACCTGTAGCGCTTCCCAGAGGGCAGCAGGTGGAACAGGTCAGAGCCAGGGTGGGTGCTGTCCTTGATGATGGCACTGGCTCTGTTGAGGCAGCGGGAGGTGTAGATGTCCGTCAGAGAGGGGAGAGGGCGGCCGATGATCTTCTGAGCCGTCTTGACTACTCTTTGAAGCCTCTCCCTGTCTGCTGCAGTGCAGCTGCCGTACCATACCGTAATACAGTAGGTCAGCAGGCTCTCGATGGACGAGCGGTAGAAGGTCAACAGCAGGTCAGGCTTCAGGTTGTACTTCCCGAGGACTCTAAGGAAGTGTAGCCGCTGCTGAGCCTATGTATATATGCCTATGTATATAATTCGGCATTATTTCGGCCAGTCGGCTTATATGATCAGAGCCGATCAGTTACTACGCGGCGCGCTCCCGTCTCATCTGCTGGTGCGCGAGCCCGGTAATTAGACAGCTTTGTCAAATCAAGGAGTACAAAAGACGCCAGGGCAGAGTGGAAAAAGGTTTAGTTCATTACAGATAACCAAAAGTTGTGCCAAAAGTGTACCAAAACCAAAAGCTGAACGGACAGCCGGTAAGATTTAATATTTCTCTTTGTGGGTGTGGCGCACCTGTTGCGCTGGTGAGATTGGGTGGGGGGTGGGGGAGTTGTGTGCATGTAGTGTGCTTAGTCTGGAGGCTAAATACACACGGTGTTTTATGTAACTGTTGTTTAGTGTTGATATTCTTTGCTTAGTTTGATAAATGTTGGAGCAGTTTGCTTCATCAGGAGGGTGAAGTCGCTCAACTTTAAGTGTTGGATTTAACTGTGTTGGATCATTGGCTGCTGGTGAGGGCATAGAAAAAGGGGCATTTTTCTACCAGTAGACAGCGTTTAACATTGAGTGTTTCACTGCTAAATTAATAATATATTTATATTGAATATGGATTTTAAATATGTATCTAAATAGGTGGTTAATTGGTTAGGTATTTATGTATTTGCATATTGGGTTTTCTGCTGCATTTATCTATTGTGTTTCTGGGTTTAAATGTATTTTATATGTATCTTGGTGCATTTATGTTGAGACAATTTATTTAAAATCTGTTTTAACTTAAAGGAAAAGATGTGTCCATTTTCTTGCACTTGTTTAATGGTTAAGAGTTTGATAGCCTAATTAATAATTGTAAATTATGGGATTGATAATTGATTGATTTTTTTACAGCATGTTAATCTTGTGGTGTTTTGTCCTTAAAGGTTTTTCACCTACTAAAGAAGCTAAAGGCTACTAAAGAAGCTAAAGGCTACTAAAGGCTACTAAAGACAGCTAATGACAGCTAAAGAAACTAAAGTCTACTACCACTGCTAAAGACTGCTAAAAAGACTAAAGAAGAAAAAAGAAGCTGTTTCTTCGTTGGAAAAACTGTTGCAAACTAAAGGAAAATAAAAGGAAAAAGTAACTACAGTCTGGTCTTTTGAGTGAAATCCAGAAGCCACATTCAGCATTGGTACATCCCTTCAAGTGTGGGATAAGCACAGCGAAAAAAGCAAAACACTTGACAGTTGTTGTATGCACACTGTGTCGAGCGGAAATGGCCTATCATAGCAGCACAACGGCTATGAACGAACATTTGAAAAGAAAACACCCGACAGCGTTCTTGCCATCACCATCAACTAGTCAATCGTCCGCGTGAGTATACGTTGTCATCATTACACAAAAACATGAATGTGTAATTTGTATCTGCGTTGTAAATTCATAAACTAAAACACTGTTTCGCTCTGAGAGGCGCGTTTGGCGTGCCTGTTCAGTGTTTACAAAGACGCGCTCCTCTTTAACGCTAACGTTAATTAGTTGTGCAAATACCTTTTACAACATTAACAGTTACATATACTATGTACAAACGAACAATTAACTTTCACTTTAACCATACAATCATTGTTGTGTTATTAAGCAAAATAAGCAATACTTTTACTTTTGCTGAAATGTTTACACTGTTACAGAATATTTCGTTTTGCACTTTTTTGTATTGGATGTTTATCTTTATTTTTGCACATTTTAAAGCAAAATAAGCAATACTTTTACTGTAGAAATGCTTATACTATTGCAGAATATTAAGATTTGCACTGGATGTTTACTTTTATATTTGCACATTAAAAAGCAAATAAGCTACTTTTAAATTTGTTAAATGTTAAAAGTTTTAAATGTTTACATTGTTACAGAATATTTTGTCATGTTGTTGTCAATGTTGACTGAGTGGCCATACTTTTTTTTTTGTAAATAAAAGTCATGCCTTTTGAAAAAACTGCCCTACATTTATTTTTTCATCTTCATTTTAAATAAAAAAAATAATCGGTAAAAGGAAAAATAATCTATAGATTAATCGAAAAAAATAATCTATAGATTAACCGATTAATCGAAAAAAAAAATAATCTATAGATTAATCGATAGAAAAATAATCGTTAGCTGCAGCCTTAGTTTTAATGGATGTCCTGATCTTGCTGGCTGCAAAAAAGTACAAATAAAGTAACCCAACACAGCCACTTGTAAATGTGTTAGCATATTAGCTAATGCTAACAACGCTAACTTGATTACATTACAATATCACATACAAATATGCTTGAAACCACTCCTACAGACATTACACATGGGACGGTAAGAATTGTTTTTGTTATGTATACAGGGGGAGTAGTGTCGGCACAGTTCCACAAGGGGGCGATGTCGTTCTATGATTTATTTTATATATACACAATATAATATATATAATAAAGAAACAATACTAACAAATAAACTAGAGAAAGGAGTGTGACCAAAAACCCAAGAGTGTGTATGGTAGTGATGGGTCCGGCAACACCGATGCATCGGCGCATGAGTCGAGCTCATAGAGCGAAACCCTGTGTCGGTGCGCGTACCGCTTTTAGAAAGTCACGTGACCGATCATGAGCTGTTTTGGTCACGTGACCGATACGCGAACTGTGTCGCACTGACGCCTCCTCTGTGCCCTGTGAGCGGCTCTTTTCTACAGCCGGAGAAATAATAACTAAGAAGAGAAAGCGTCTAAAATTTAATACGTTGGAAAAACTGTTTTTAAAAAAAAATAAAAATGTGTAAAAAAAAAAAAAAATAATAATTTCCAGGTCCACAAGCATCCTCATTCACAACACGTTCTCTTAGATTTCCATGTTATGATACATGTTCACATTATTTATTGACTGTATCTAAAAAAGACAAAAAATATATTTTTATTTAAATGAAGTTACGAAATAATCCTAAATGAAATACAATGACTTGGTTTATATTATTGTATATACTAGGTCAGTGGTTCTCAACCTTTTTTCAGCAATGTACCCCCTGTGATTTTTTTTTAATTCAAGTACCCCCTAATCAGAGCAAAGCATTTTTGGTTGAAAAAAAAAGACAAAGAAGTAAAATACAGCACTATGTCATCAGTTTCTGATTTTTTAAATTGTATAACAGTGCAAAATATTGCTCATTTGTAGTGGTCTTTCTTGAACTATTTGGAAAAAAAGATATACAAATAACTAAAAACTTGTTGAAAAATAAACAAGTGATTCAATTATAAATAAAGATTTATACACATAGAAGCAATCATCAACTTAAAGTGCCCTCTTTGGGGATTGTATTAGAGATCCATCTGGATTCATGAACTTAATTCTAAACATTTCTTCACAAAAAAAAATAAATCTTTAACATCAATATTTATGGAACATGTCCACAAAAAATCTAGCTGTCAACACTGAATATTGCATTGTTGCATTTCTTTTCACAGTTCTTTTTGACAGACATTTTAGTGACAAACCTGAGCTTGTGCTTCACTGAGTTTATGAACTTACATTCATATTTTGTTGAAGTATTATTCAATAAATATATTTATAAAGGATTTTTGAATTTTTGCTATTTTTAGAATATTTAAAAAAAATCTCACGTACCCCTTGGCATACCTTCAAGTACCCCCAGGGGTACGCGTACCCCCATTTGAGAACCACTGTACTAGGTCATAAAATCAGTGTCAGTTGAGTCGGTCCATAGGTTGCCTGTAGGGATTTTTAATGTCCAGCAGATGTCAGTATTTAGTGACACAGTATCAACACAGTATCAATACAGTTTTGCAATGTGTCGAAACGCTTCATGACGCCTCATCAACCCATCACTAGTGTATGGTGTAAGACTAAGTGTAGGAATTAATTGTTGAGTGTTACCAGAGTGATGAGTGAGGAAACCGACAAATCCAAAGGGGTTAGGCAGAGAAGGTCCGTGTCCAAGCGGTAGGTCGAGATCCAAGAGGCAGTCCGTGAAGCAGGAGGCGAGACGAGGAATGACGAGACACACAGCTCGACACGTGGAACACAGGCAGAGGGACATCAACAGAAGGTTACATTCTGGCCACGGATAGCAGGCTGAGCAGGCTCTTGAAGGCCGGACCTCTCATTAGCGCCAGGTGCGCAGATTGCCAGTGAATGATTGCAGCTGCCGGCTGGAAGTGCGCAGCCATGGGCGCATCCCGAGGCGCGTTCCCAGAGGCACAACAAGCAGACCGCAAAGATGGCCGTGACAGTTTTAGTTTTATTGAAAAACTAACAAATGTTGCTTGGAGTGATGAATGAGGAAACCAAACGAGTAGAAACGCTATGGACAACTAGAAGACATTGTCTGTCGAAAACTATTTGTTGAAATCAAAACATTACGGTAATTAGCGAAGAAAAATCTATAAATTAGCAGCACATTTTTATAAGCCGCAGGGTTCAAAGTAGAGATGTCCGATAATAGCTTTTTTGATGGTATCCGAAATTCCAATATTGTCCAACTCTTAATTACCGATTCCGATATCAACTGATACTGATATATACAGTCGTGGAATGAACACATTATTGTGCCTAATTTTGTTGTGATGCCCCACTGGATGCATTAAACAATGTAACAAGGTTTTCCAAAATAAATCAACTCAAGTTATGGAAAAAAATGCCAACGTGGCACTACCATATTTATTTATGAAGTCACAAAGTCCATGGTTCTCGCCCGGAAAAGGGTGGAATGCCATCTTCGGGTTGGGGAGGAGAGCCTGCCCCAAGTGGAGGAGTTCAAGTACCTCGGAGTCTTGTTCACGAGTGAGGGAAGAGTGGATCGTGAGATCGACAGGCGGATCGGTGCGGCGTCTTCAGTAATGCGGACGCTGTATCGATCCGTTGTGGTGAAGAAGGAGCTGAGCCGGAAGGCAAAGCTCTCAATTTACCGGTCGATCTACGTTCCCATCCTCACCTATGGTCATGAGCTTTGGGTTATGACCGAAAGGACAAGATCACGGGTACAAGCGGCCGAAATGAGTTTCCTCCGCCGGGTGGCAGGGCTCTCCCTTAGAGATAGGGTGAGAAGCTCTGTCATCCGGGAGGAGCTCAAAGTAAAGCCGCTGCTCCTCCACATCGAGAGGAGCCAGATGAGGTGGTTCGGGCATCTGGTCAGGATGCCACCCGATCGCCTCCCTCGGGAGGTGTTTAGGGCACGTCCGACCGGTAGGAGGCCACGGGGAAGACCCAGGACACGTTGGGAAGACTATGTCTCCCGGCTGGCCTGGGAACGCCTCGGGATCCCCCGGGAGGAGCTGGACGAAGTGGCTGGGGAGAGGGAAGTCTGGGCTCCCCTGCTTAGGCTGCAGCCCCCGCGACCCAACCTCGGATAAGCGGAAGAAGATGGATGGATGGATGGATGGACAAAGTGCATTATTTTTTTTAACATGCCTCAAAACAGCAGCTTGGAATTTGGGACATGCTCTCCTTGAGAGAGCATGTGGAGGTTGAGGTGGGCGGGGTTGAGATAGGGGGCGAGGTAGGAGGTAGCGGGGGGTGTATATTGTAGCGTCCTGGAAGAGTTAGTGCTGCAAGGGGTTCTGGGTATTTGTTCTGTTGTGTTTATGTTGTGTTACGGTGCGGATGTTCTCCCGAAATATGTTTGTCATTCTTGTTTGGTGTGGGTTCACAGTGTGGCGCATATTTGCAACAGTGTTGAAGTTGTTTATACGGCCACCCTCAGTGTGACCTGTATGGCTGTTGACCAAGAATGCATTGCATTCACTTGTGTGTGTGAAAAGCCGCAAATATTATGTGATTGGACCGGCACGCAAAGGCAGTGCCTTTAAGGTTTATTGGCGCTCTGTACTTCTCCCTACGTCCGTGTACCACTCTGTACAGCGGCGTTTTAAAAAGTCATACATTTTGCTTTTTGAAACCAATACCGATAATTTCCGATATTAAATTTTAAAGCATTTATCGGCCGATAATATCGGCAGCCCGATATTATCGGACATCTCTAGTTCAAAGCGTAGGAAAGAAGTAGTGGCTTATAGTCCAGAATTCACGGTATTAGATGCACTCCAAAGTTCCTGAGAGAAAGAGGAAGTAAAACCAGCAAATAAGGCAAGAAAATGTAAAATGCACGAGCACACGCAAGAGCGCCTCATTTGAATTGCAGATGTCTTCATGTTTCTTCATCTGCCGCCATCGAGAAGATGAGCCTTCCTCCTTGGAAGACTTTTTGGTAATTATCCGCTAATGGCACTTGGTCCGTCGACTCCTCCTCAAGTGCATATAGGCCTTCGCACACGCACTCACCCAGATAGCAGACTCAAAAGCAATCGCTCTATAAATGCAGACAAACACGCGCAGGAAGACAAATAGATACACCAGCAAACATTAGTAAAATGCTAATGACACACATTATGCACGTAAAAACACACAAACACATACTTGGACACACAACGACAACGGTGTGTCTCCGCCACTCGATCTCCCCCCCCCCCGGCTAATCTGTGCACATTTATTATCCAGCAGATAATGGAACTGTCTTCCAGGAGGCAGAGGAGGAAGGTGACAGAGACAACAGAGATGAAGCCGCCAGTTCGCTCGCTACACCTTAAAACATAAACTTTATTGCAACTTTTTATGACGCTACAAAAGTCGTGTTTTTGCTAGGGTCACCTGAGCTGTGAGGCAAAGTGACAAAACAGGTGAAGTGCTGGAGAGGAATAAATAAAACGGCTCCAAATTGCAAAATAGTAATGAAACACTCGAGCTGTTTTGTGTAATTGCTGCTCTCATATAAAGAAATAATTAGCTTATTAAATCCTGAGGTGAAACATCGGAGTAAATGTTCAATAAATCTGGTTCATTAAGCCAGGATGAATGCAAAACCACATCTTTTTTTTTTGTCAATAAAACATCTAACCAGCAGGGGCAGCAGAGAGCTGAATTTGTGGGTGGTGTTTTTGGTTTTATTCTATTACTTTATTGCAGTGGTTCTCAAAAAACGTTTTTTTTTTTTTTTAATGAAGTACCACCTCAGAAAACACTTGGCTCTCCTAGTACCACCATAATGACCAACATTAAAATACATTAGCGTGGTAGGCCTAAGTATTCATGAAAAATAAGGCAGATGTTTTATCTTACATACACTTGTAAAGAACATAATGTCATGGCTGTCGTGAGTTTCCAATAATTTCTACAACTCTTATCTTGTGATAGAGTGATTGGAGCACATACTTGTTGGTCAACAAAAACATTCATAAAGTTTGGTACTTTTATGAATTTATTATGGATCTACTGAAAATGTGACCACATCTGCTGGGTCAAAAGTATACATACAGCAATGTTAATATTTGGTTACATGTCCCTTGGCAAGTTTCACTGCAATAAGGCGCTTTTGGTAGCCATCCACAAGCTTCTGGTTGAATTTCTGACCACTCCTCTTGACAAAATTGGTGCAGTTACGCTAAATGTGTTGGTTTTCTGACATGGATTTGTTTCTTCAGCATTGTCCACACGTTTAAGTCAGGACTTTGGGAAGGCCAACCTAAAACTTTAATTCTAGCCTGACTTAGCCATTCCTCTACCACTTTTGACGTGTGTTTGGGGTCATTGTCCTGTTGGAACACCCAACTGCGCCCAAGACTCAACTTCCGGGCTGATGATTTTAGGTTGTCCTGAAGAATTTGGAGGTAATCCTCCTTTTTCATTGTCCCATTTACTCTCTGGAAAGCACCAGTTCCATTGGCAGCAAAACAGGCCCAGAGCATAATACTACCACCACCATGCTTGACGGTAGGGTGGTGTTCCTGGAATCAAAGGTCTCCCCATTTTCTCCTCCAAACATATTGCTGGGTATTGTGGCCAAACAGCTACATTTTTGTATGTGTAATATTTTTGGCGATGCACAATTATCAACAGTGATACTTCATATTAGGGCTGCAACTAACGATTAATTTGATAATCGATTAATCTGTTTATTATTACTTCGATTAATCGATTAATAATCAGATAAAAGAGACAAACTACATTTCTATCCTTTCCAGTATTTTATTGAAAAAAAACCAGCATACTGGTGCCATGTTCTTTCAACTTGCCAAATAAAACAAATAAATGTTACAAAAATGCACACTTTTGACACCCCTGCTATAGATTATAAAAAATTAAATCTGATAAATGTATGGATAAAAATCAGAACCTGACGACGCATGCGCATTTATCACAACTCTCTCACTCTCTCTGTCTCTCCCCCTCCCTCACGAATGCTGCTGCGCGCACAACTTGTTGTGTTTTTAACCTTCTTAACCCTGAACGTACATTGAAAATACACGCAACCCTAACTCAAAATGCCGGACATTTGAGAAACATCGCCCGACAGCTCCGCAAAAGAGGACATGTCCGGTGAAAAGAGGACGTATGGTCAGTCTATACCTAGCCCGATCGCTGCTAGTCCCCTTTTGCTAACATGCTAGCAGCTAACGGGCTACGTATAGACTGACCATACGTCCTCTTTTCACCGGACATGTCCTCTTTTGCGGGGCTGTCGAGGCTGAGTATTGTTTACACAACGGGCAGTACGCTACTTAATATGTCCGTGTAGAAACTCATTCGGTACACTTCCGCACCGAAACTAAACCCCCGTACCGAAACGGTTCGATGCAAATACACGTACCGTTACACCCCTAATATTTTTTATTATTGTTTTTCAGCAGTTTGTAAATGTTGCAGTTTATTGTTAAGGTGTTTGAGCTTAATGGTGTTCTTTATGCGTGCACATGAACGACACTTTCATTGAGTCCGATCATCAACGTCCTCTCACCGAGGATACTTTATTCTTCTTCTCCTGTTGAACACACAACTGCTGCGGTGTTAAACACTACACAGCACCAGAGCGCCCCAAGTGGAGAACATGCGCTACAACATCCAACCTCTACAACAAAGCTACACAGAGTAAGAGCGCAGATATATACAATCTTAACACCCCCACTCGCTATTAGCTCACTGTGTTAAACCAATTTGTAAACAATATTTCAAGAACATCTTCCATCATCCTGTTTTGTTAAGATCTCTCCTTCTAGTCTTTATCCCAAAATGCCAAACATATTCTGTGAAAAACATTTCAACTTCTGTTTAGTAGCTGGTTTTGTCAGGATATCAGCAACCATTTGTTCTGTAGGGCAATATTCCAGTAATACCCTACCAGTAGCAACAATGTCTCTTATGAAATGGTATTTCACATCAATGTGTTTGCATCTTTGTCTGTTAACAGGATTTTTAGTGAGTGCAATCGTACCTTGGTTATCTTCGTACACTTTTGTTTTAACATATTGATAGTTATCAAGTCCTTTTAGTAGCTGTTCAATGTAAAGACACTCCTGTATAGCTGAAGCTAACGAAATGTACTCTGCTTCACAGGTAGAAAGAGCTACTGTTGGTTGTTTTCTTGTCTTCCATGAAATGAATGAACTGCCTTCACACAAAGTTGCACAATAGCCTGATGTGCTACGTCTGTCTGTTTCATTTGATGCCCAACTTGCATCACAGGAAACTGTCAGACCGAGTCTTTCAGTTACATTCTTCTTGAAGTTAAGTCCTTGTTCTGATGTACCTTTTAGGTAGGTACATGTTTCACTGTATTCCAATGTTCCATAGTAGGTTCATTAAAGTGTTGAGATAGTTTACTCACATTAAAGCTTATGTCAGGTCGAGTGCATGTTGATAAGTAAATTAAACTTCCCACTGCTTCTCTGTACTGTCTTGGTTGTTTCAACTTTTCAGCATTTTCTGCGTAATCTAGTTTTGGTTCACAAGGAGTTTCTCTTGGTTTACAATTTTCCATATCAAACCTTTGTAAAACCTTTTTCACATATCTCTCTTGTGACATTTTGACTAGTCCATTTGTTTGTGCAAAGTCTATTCCTAAGAAATGTTTTAGGATTCCCAAATCCTTCATTTTGAATCTCTGAGTTAACATTCTTTTTACATCCTGCATTGATTTTTCACTTGAAGCAGCTAAAATAAGGTCATCTACCCAAATAATAAGTATTACCTTTTGACCATATTTTTCTCTTGTGTACACACAATGATCTGCTTCATTTACACAGTCATTTTCACATAAATGGGTGTGTAACACTGTATTCCAGTTTCTGCCCGACTGTTTGAGTCCATACAATGATTTGTTCAGTTTACATACCAGTTTTTCACCAGTGTTAGAGTTTTTCTCGTATCCTTGTGGTTGTTCTAAATAGATTTCACAGTCTATGGGTGCGTGCAGATACGCGGTCTTCACGTCCATCTGATGTAAGATTAGGTCCTCCTGTGCCGCCTTCTGCATGAGAATTCTTACACTTAACATGTCAGCTGTCGGTGAAAACGTCTCTTCGTAATCAGTTCCTACTTTCTGGTCATATCCTTTGGCAACAAATCTCGCCTTATATTTATTAGATCCATCTGTGTCTGTTTTGAGTGCATAAACCCACTTCGCTTTTAAAGCTCGCTCACCTGGTGGTAAGTCAGTCAACTGGAATGTGTCATTTTCCACTAGTGAGTTCATCTCCTCATCCATGGCGTTTTTCCAGTGCATTGACTTGGATGATAACACGGCTTCCTGATAAGTTTCTGGAATGTCACAAACTGCTCGATAACAGAAATCAACGCATGTTTGTAATCTGTCCAATGAATCATCAGTCTCAAAATCTTGTAAATAAGCTGGCTTTTGTTTTATCCTGAATGGATTCTTTCTGATTTCTGTTTCGGCATTTGCCGCTGACTGTTCCACATCTTCCTGCTCATTTAAATCCTCAGTTCTGTTTTCAGGTTGAACTCTGTCCTCATCCTTCTGGTCACTGTCACAGACTGCATTGTCTCTGTTGCCAATGTCATGTCCTGCGTATGGCTCCAAAGTTTGTGTCTCTCTCTCTACACTTGTTTTGGTTGCGAATCTCACCAATCTGATCTTTTGGACCTTTTCCATTTCTGGACAATATACAAGGAAGGCTGGGCTGTTTTTATCATATCCTATGAAAATGCCCTGCTCACTTTTGGAGTCTAGTTTTCCTTTTTCTTGTTTGTAACTAAAACATGTAGACCCAAACTTTTGCATTTGTGACACATTTGGTACTTTTCCTGTAAGTAACTCATATGCTGTTTTCTTTGTCCGTCTATTGTAACACCTGTTTCTAACATGAGCTGCTGTTTGAATGGCATAGTTCCACAAATAGTTTGGTAGTTTGCTTTCTATCAGTAAGCATCTAGCCATGTCAAACAGTGTTCGCCATTCTCTCTCTGCTGTGCCATTTTGGTGTGGCGAATAAGGCGCTGACGTCTCATGTCTTATTTTGTTCTTTGTTAGTAACATTTGGAACTCTCTGTTTGTAAACTCAGTGCCGTTGTCTGAACGTATACACTTCACATCTCCATAGGGTGCTACATCTGCTAAGAACTTTTCTGTTGCAGCAATTGCATCACTTTTTGACTTAAGGAAATATACTAATACAGCACCTGAATAGTCATCTGTGAAACATTGTGCGTATTTGTGTCCTTCTATGCTTTCAGTTTTCATTGGCCCTGCTAGGTCTGTATGGATTAACTCCAGGGGTTTATTTGCTTTAGCATCGAGGTCCCTATTTCTCGTATGGGTAAACTTGCCTTTTGTACATATTTCACACATCTGATCTGGCTTAACAACATTTCCCTTAATTACCATACCTTTGACCACAGTTTGGAGTTTGATTACATCATCATAGTTGCAGTGCCCTAGAATCTCGTGCCATGTTTGTACGTCATGACAAACTTTACACTGATCTTCATTTGCATCAACAGTTGGTAGATAATATAGCTTCTCATTTTCGTTTATGTTAAATCTGTTACCATCTTTAGTGATCAAGTGGCTCTCTCCTTTCTTGAAAGTTATGGTTGCTCCTCCGTCGGCTGCTCTCACCACTGAAAAGATGTTGTGGGGATATGAGGGCATATACAGAGCATTTCGTAGTTGTGCCCTGTGCTGTCGTCCATCGCTGTCCACTAGATGTATCGTTGCTGTTCCTCTTCCTTGGGCCATTCCACTGCATCTTGTCCCATCAGCTAGTTCCACTGAATGAGTCTCTGGTTGAAAAGTGTTGTCAAAGCTTGTAAAGTTATTTACATCATTTACAATGTGCGATGTCGCTCCTGCATCCACCATAATGCCTTTCATCTTTATTTTGGGTGCTGACTCACTTTCTTCTTGTGCTGCTTTGAAGAGGTAATCACTGGATTGTTCATCAGTAACCTTTATGACATTGTCTCGTTTATCTTTCTTTTTGCATATGGTTTCTTGGTGTGTGTTGCTCTTACAAAAGTTGCACCACACTTTTCGGATACACATTCTTGCTCTGTGTCCTTTTAATCCACATTTGAAACATGTCAGATCTCCATCTTCACTTCTACTTTGAGTGCTGCTGGTGTCCTTTTTCTGGATATTTCTATCCTGTTTTGTGAAGGTTTTCATCACATTGTCTGTTGGCTCAGCAGTACTAATTTTCTCTGACTCTTCGTAAATACATAATCTTCTTTTGAAGTCTGTAAATGTCACATTGTCTTCATTTTGCGTTACATGTACAGCTAATGGCTTGTAAGAGTCAGGTAGGCCTCCAAGAATCATGGCTATGATCAGACTATCACTGAGAGTCTCACCGGCATCACGAAGTGCTGTAATCAGGTTTTCTGCTCTGATGATGTAGTCCGTAGTTGACTCTCTGTCTGCGTTCCGTAGTTTTGTCAAGGACGTGTACAGGTTGATTATTCGTGGCTTGCTTTTTCCTGAGTAATGGTCCCTCAGTATTTTCAGTGCTTTCCTGCCATCGTATGCAGCATCATGTCTTATTAAAGACAAGCTTTTATCATCGATCAACCTGATGAGTTCTGCATAGCAGTCTGGATTCTTTATTCTGTCCGCTGCTGCTTGCTCTTCTCCTACTGGTTCATTTAGAACAGTGTCTTTCAACTTTAAAATATGTAAGTGTCCCAAAAATCTTGCTTCCCAAAGGTCATACTTGCTTTCGGATCCATCAAAGTACAGTTGCGGGGATACTGCTCCAGTAGTACGAGCCGCCATATTTGTTTAAGCTCCGCACTTTAGTGCTATGCTATGCTAATTAGCTCAAACTTTACCGCGGTTACTTCTTCTTCGAGGGTACACGCTACTTTATTGGCTAAAGTCACTTTTATGCTCCGTGTAATACTTCACGTTTGCAATACCTTTATCCTTGGTCAAGCAGTTCTCCTCTGTTAGCTCAAGTCCACACCTGCAAACTTTCTTGGCTTCTCTGTCCGTGCGTCGACTCAACGCTACCTGGCCTTGTTTGCTTGAGTTGGCTGGAATCTCTGGGGTTCCTGGGCACCATAACCTGTTAAGGTGTTTGAGCTTAATGGTGTTCTTTATGCGTGCACATGAACGACACTTTCATTGAGTCCGATCATCAACGTCCTCTCACCGAGGATACTTTATTCTTCTTCTCCTGTTGAACACACAACTGCTGCGGTGTTAAACACTACACAGCACCAGAGCGCCCCAAGTGGAGAACATGCGCTACAACATCCAACCTCTACAACAAAGCTACACAGAGTAAGAGCGCAGATATATACAATCTTAACATTTATAAATAAAAGTTAAAAGTTAAAAAAAACCCAAAAAAAACATAGCCTCTGCGCATGCGCAAAGCATAGATCCAACGAATCGATGACTAAATTAATCTCCAAACTATTTTTATAATCGATTTTAATCGATTTAATCGATTAGTTGTTGCAGCCCTACTTCATATAGTCTATTATCATTAGACTCCTGATGGAGCCCGCGCACCACTAGTGATACACGTTAGGGCTGGGCGATATATCGAGTTTGTAAGATATACCGATACATCTTTAAACAAGATATGAATGAAGAAAATATCATAATATCGATATAATTTATTTCAGGTTAAAATGACCAAACGCCGCTTATTTGTTGTGTTCCTTGATTCTCCCCCACTCCCCACTCCCTCTCATGGGATACTAAACCCCTCCCCTTCCACCTTCCAAGACATGCTTGCATGTATAAGAAAAGCCATGATTGGTTGGTTTCATTACAATGATGAGTCACGATTGGTTGAGATTAAGGCAAAACATTAGGGACAGGCCAATCAGAGGCAAGATAGGGCGGGTCATGGAACCAGGAAATGAAATCACAACAGACATCCCAAATGACAACGAGAGAGTTGTAGAAGTGAAGAGGGAATATTCAAGCGGGCAATTTATATTATAAAAAAACGAGTGGAAGATGGCAGAGGGATTCTCTTCTTTAGATGTTTCTTTTAGCGATGTAGACGACGTCCAGGAAACCCACAATGCGACAACTTGGCCACATATGGACAAATGTATGCATCTGGATAAAACATTAATTTGAGTTGTTTACAATGTAAGCCCAAATCAAAACTGTTCTCCAGTTGCCAAGCCGAGCATCTTTCGCACGAGAATGCTGCCAAAAATGTCAAAGTGAGGAAGATCATAGCCGCATAATTAAGTCAAGTCACTTACTTGGCGCTGAGCAGAACCGTACGTGTGTGACAGTCCATTACATCGTCCACTGGGAATTAAAAAGTGCCTGCAAATGTATTTTTTAATCTGAGTTTGATACATTTTGTATTATTTGCACAGCTATGTTTTTATTTTACCTAGAAATAATATTTTTCTATTTTATTTATGTTATGTAATTCTGTGCTACTTACCGTATTTTTCGGAGTATAAGTTGCACCGGAATATAAGTCGCACCGGCCGAAAATGCATAATAAAGAAGAGAAAAAAAACATATATAAGTCGCACTGGAGTATAAGTAGAATTTTTTGGGGAAAGTTATTTGATAAAACCCAACACCAAGAATAGACATTCGAAAGGCAATTTAAAATAAATAAAGAATAGTAAACAACAGGCTGAATAAGTGTACGTTATATGAGGCATAAATAACCAACTGAGAACGTGCCTGGTATGTTAACGTAACATATTATGGTAAGAGTCATTCAAATAACTATAACATATAGAACATGTTATACGTTTACCAAACAATCTGTCACTCCTAATCGCTAAATCCCATGAAATCTTATACGTCTAGTCTCTTACCTGAATGAGCTAAATAATATTATTTGATATTTTACGCTAATGTGTTAATAATTTCACACATAATTCACTCATGAGTATAACTATGAAAAAAACTGCGACTTATAGTCCGAAAAATACGGTAAACAGTTTATTTTCTGTGCTGTTAATATCCATCTTGACTAACTGGCTTAATAAAAGTGCCACTGACTGTTTACAGTACACTTGTCTTTCACTTCAATTTCACTGAATATCGCTCAAAAATTAATATATTTATATGTAGACTTTCACCAGAAAATATATCGAGATGTATATTGAATATCGAGTTTAAGTAAAAATATATCGAGATATACTTTTTTCGTCCATATCGCCCAGCCCTAATACACGTACCACAGTTTAAGAATCACTGCTTTATTGTGTTAGTTTGGTACTTTGGTTTTCATAACCCCCACTTTTTGAAAGTTTAATTGCATTGACAATATGACAAATAAACTTGATGCAGTGGTTCTCAGTTATTTTCTGTTTATATCACCCTTTGGGCATATTAATGTTTTTATGCCGCTACCTCCCACCCCGAACTGAAATACAGAACTATTAAGAACTTTATGATATTTATTTATGTGTCAAGATAGTTGTTGACCAGCACTTGCTCCAAATAAAATGAGTGCTTCAAAACAAGATTCACATGTGAATTGTGATTCCTATTTAGTCTAAATCTATATCGATTCATAGTTTTCAAGAATTAATTTGAAGAAAAATGAAAGATTTATATACTGTACATACATACATACATACATACATACATACACACACACACACACACACATACATATATATATATATATATATATATATATATATATATATATATATATATATATATATATATATATATATATATATATATATGTATATGTATATATATATATAGAAAGAGAGTACAGGCCAACATTTTGGACACAACTTCTCATTCAATACGTTTTCTTTATTTTCATGACTATTTACATTGTAGATTGTCACTGAAGGCATCAAAACTATGACACCTGTGAAGTAAAAATCCACTTCAGGTGACTACCTCTTGAAGTTCATCAAGAGAATGCCAAGAGTGTGCGAAAAAGTAATCAGAGCAAAGGGTGGCTATTTTGAAGAAACTAGAATATAAAACATGTTTTCAGTTATTTCACCTTTTTTTGTTAAGTACATAACTCCACATGTGTTCATTCATAGTTTTGATGCCTTCAGTGACAATCTACAATGTAAATAGTCATGAAAATAAAGAAAACACATTGAATGAGAAGGTGTGTCCAAACTTTTGGCCTGTACTGTATACACACACACACACACACAAACACACACACATATATATATATATATATATATATATATATATACACACACACATATATATCCTTTAATTTAAAAAATATATATATATACATATATATATTTAAGAGACATTTTTTAGGCCATCTCTGCGCTTACTCGCTGTACATGTATGTCAAATGTACACCGGTAACCAGTTTTATAAAGGTGTTATTATAATTCATTTATCAAATAATATATTGCCAAAATCCGATCCAATCAATCTGAATTGAATGTTCACCTCAGGAATCGAAATCAAATCAGTAGTTCTTGTAAGATTCCCATCCCTTCCAAATAAAGAGCTTAAGACTTACTGTATTCACGTTAAACCCAAAGGATGCCACTTCCTCATATTTCCCGGTCAGCCTGTAAATCAATATGATCACTGCTGCCACCTAGCTGGAGGATTGTGTATTTTTCAAGAATGAAATAAGCTGGTAATATCTGAAGTGGTACCCAAAGCTGGTAATCATAGGTGAGGGTAGGAACATAGAATGACCAGTAAATCAGCCAACATTTATCCATGGAAAAATGGAAAAGCTGCTGACGGTGTGTTTGACATTATTATTAAATTACTCCATTAAACTACTGTAGTTGTTAATACTACATTTCATTGCATTGTTTTTGATACAATATTTCTTATTTAGAAGTATAACAGTATAATACATATTTTATATGCTCACGCACCTTTTTAAAATTCTTACATTTAAAATGATCTCAATATTGTACACTTATATTGTTACATTATATACTATATTGTAATCAGAATGCTTTGTGAGCCAGCCCTGTTCTCTGCTGGAAAATGTTGCTTTGTACTCGGCGTGCTGCATAGCTTTCCTTATGCTTTTCCTTAACATGGGTTTTACTTGCACTTTGCCTGCTCTCCCTGCATCCTGGGGTCCGGACCAAGACAACCACTACTGATTGCGGATTTGAGGCAAAAAGGAGAAGCATTCCACAGCAGACTGTTTTACAAATTTAATATATCAATATATAGAGATATTTATGAACAGCTTGATTTCATAGAAACGTGAGTGAGACCATTTTGGCATACAGTACAGATATTCCATGTAAGTACATAAGTTGCTAAGGTTTTAAACTTCCACAGCCCTTACTCCCACCAACGAATTAACCCCCGACTGTCCTCCTACAGACACAGAACGACAGAAAGTAAAAGCATACGGAAGCACAAAACAAGGCACCAATAAATTAAAAGGACACACCCCCTTTGAAAAATACACCCACAACAACAACAGAACCTATTCAAACAGAATTAAATACAGCATCGAAACATAAAACTCTGCAATCCTGTTAAAAAGCAAACGGAAGAGACAACAGGAAAAAAACGTCAAATAAAAACACTTTGGCAGATTATTAATTTTTAGTTACAATCAAGTAGTAAAGAAATCCAGTGTTCTTGTGTACAAATAAATTCAAATAGTCTACACTTGTCGTCCCCCCCCAGAGGTTTTATGTACATTTTTTTCTTTTTTTTTTTTTTTTACAGATACATTTAAAACACTATCAAAAAGTTGTATGAAAAATTATTTACAAGTCATAATTCCAAATGGACCGCCTCAACCCCTCCGCTCCCCTCCTAAGAGCAACATCTCTTTACACAGTGCAGAAGGCTTCTTGAAAAGTTTTTGTGCAACAAACAGCATAAAAGAAATGTCCACTGTATGAATGTAGGATGCATGGAGCCCCCGACTCTTTTACTTACTATAATTCATTACATGATTTATTATTATTTTTGTCAAATTGGTAGAAAATAGAAGGTAAACATTGGAAAAACACTAACATAGCAGAAATAAAGTTCATTTCATGGTCCAGAATGCGGCGAGTGTCCTTTCTAAGTGCTTCCTCGTTGGGAGAGAACCCCTTTGTGGGTTCTTGTGTTTTTGGGGTCGTATCCAGTATTTCTTCTACCTTGATTATAGCGCTAGCCCCTGAAAAGCAAAGATGTCGATGCTCGGGATGAAAGATGGGACGGCAAGAGAGATGAGGGTCATGGAAATATGGGAGCATCGAAGCAAGACCAAAAAAAAAAAAAAAAAAAAAAGATATAAGATGCTGATGTTGCGTTTTAAGTGTGCATGCAGTTAAGATGTGGTGAACGTGTCAAAGTTGTCAGAAAGCATTCAGTGATTGGATGATCTGCTTGGAAGACTGACTGCAAGAGTGCAAAGACGACAACAAAGATGAGCAAGTGGGAGAATTTTCAGACCGGGAGCAAAAATCAAGAACACTTTAGAATTAGTATTTGGTGTCATTAGAAAAACTTACGTTGACAAACAACTAAAACTAAAAAGTTATGTCCAATCAGTAAGAAACCGCTAACTCAGGGTGTTGGGATGTTAAGAGTAGAGTGCAGCGAAGCAACGTCTTACATGGGGGGTTTAAACTAGACTTTGTGTGGCCCTAAACACAATTTTGTTACTGGCCCCATTTTGGTTTTGAATAGTACTTATTTATTATTATCATCATCATCATTAGACTCCTGAAGGGCCAACACCCCCCCGGAAACCTAACTGCCCCTTATACACACTCAGTTTGTTTACATGCATGTGCTAAACAACTAATTATAGACTTAAAGGCCTACTGAAACCCACTACTACCGACCACGCAGTCTGATAGTTTATACATCAATGATGAAATCTTAACATTGCAACACATGCCAATACGGCCGGGTTAGCTTACTAAAGTGCAATTTTAAATTTTGTGCGAAATATCCTGCTGAAAACGTCTCGGATTGTGGAGGACATTTTGGGACAGCATGGTGGCCAGCTATTAAGTCGTCTGTTTTCATCGCAAAATTCCACAGTATTCTGGACATCTGTGTTGGTGAATCTTTTGCAATTTGTTCAATGAACAATGGAGACAGCAAAGAAGAAAGCTGTAGGTGGGAAGCGGTGTATTGCGGCCGACTGCAGCAACACAAACACAGCCGGTGTTTTATTGTTTACATTCCCGGAAGATGACAGTCAAGCTTTACTATTGGCCTGTGGAGAACTGGGACAACAGAGACTCTTACCAGGAGGACTTTGAGTTGGATGCGCAGACACGGTACCGTGAGTACACATGCAGCTGCGGCTTCCAAACATTTGATCGCTTGCCCATACGTGCGTGCCGCTATGTGCATGTCACGTACGTAACTTTGGGGACTTTGGGGAAATATATGTGCTGGGAAGGTGAACGGTACTTTGGGCTGTGGGATTGAGTGTGTTGTGCAGGTGTTTGAGTTGTATTGGCGGGTTATATGGACGGGAGGGGGGAGGTGTTTGTTATGTGGCATATTAAATATAAGCCTGGTTTTGTTGTGGCTAATAGAGTACATATATGTCTTGTGTTTATTTACTGTTTTAGTCATTCCCAGCTGAATATCAGGTCCCACCCGCCTCTCACAGCATCTTCCCTATCTGAATCGCTCCCACTGCCCTCTAGTCCTTCACTCTCACTTTCCTCATCCACGGATCTTTCATCCTTGCTCAAATTAATGGGGAAATCGTCGCTTTCTCAGTCCGAATCGCTCTCGCTGCTGGTGGCCATGATTGTAAACAATGTGCAGATGTGAGGAGCTCCACAACCTACCTACTCAGTGGCCTAGTTGACCTACTCAGTGGCCTAGTGGTTAGAGTGTCCGTCCTGAGATCGGTAGGTTGGGAGTTCAAATCCCGGCCGAGTCATACCAAAGACTATAAAAATGGGACCCATTACCTCCCTGCTTGGCACTCAGCATCAAGGGTTGGAATTGGGGGTTAAATCACCAAAATGATTCCCGGGCGCAGCCACCGCTGCTGCCCACTGCTCCCCTCACCTCCCAGGGGGTGATCAAGGGTGATGGGTCAAATGCAGAGAATAATCTCGCCACACCTAGTGTGTGTGTGACAATCATTGGTACTTTAACTTTTTTTAACTTTAACCTGTGACGTCACGCTACTCGTCTGCTACTTCCGGTACAGGCAAGGCTTTTTTATCAGCGACCAAAAGTTGCGAACTTTATCGTCGATGTTCTCTACTAAATCCTTTCAGCAAAAATATGGCAATATCGCAAAATGATCAAGTATGACACATAGAATGGACCTGCTATCCCCGTTTAAATAAGAAAATCGCATTTCAGTAGGCCTTTAACTGACTCTTTAAAACACATCTCCAAGATTTTGTATAGAACAAAATGTGATAAGGTTTTTAACTTTTCAAAGATGGGATAATCATTAGTGGATAATAATACATTATTATTATAATTATCACCTAGTGTGTGAATGTGAGTGTGAATGTTGTCTGTCTATCTGTGTTGGCCCTGTGATGAGGTGGCGACTTGTCCAGGGTGTACCCCGCCTTCCGCCCAAATACAGCTGAGATAGGCTCCAGCACCCCCCGCAACCCCAAAAGGGACAAGCGGTAGAAAATGGATGAATGGATTAGTGCATCTACTAGGGCGGGGGTCAGCAACCCGTGGCTCTTTAGAGCCGCCCTAGTGGCTCCCTGGACCTCTTTCAGAGATGTGCGAAAATGGAAAAAGTTGAAGAAAACAATATATTTTCAGTCAGAGAACAAACATGACACAAACCTTCCTAATTGTCAGAAATCTCACTTTTTATGTTAAACATGATTCACTGATGAGAGTATTTGGCGAAGCACCGTTTTGTCCTACTAGTTTCAGCAATACTTGAACTCATCGTAGTTTGTTTCCATGTACAACTTTCTCCGATGCTGCCACAGAAAGACGTGTTTCATGCCACTCCTTCTTTGTCTGATTTTGTCCACCAAACATTTTATGCTGTGCGTGAACGCACAACGGTGAGCTTTGTGGATTTTATTGATTTGCTGGAGTGCTTATCAGGCATATTTGGTCAATCCATGACCGCAAGCCAATCAATGCTAACATGCTATTTAAGCTAGCTGTATGTACATATTGCATCATTATGCCTCATTTGTAGGTATATTTGAGCTCATTTAATTTCCTTTACTTATGTCCTCTGTGTATTTAATTTATATTTGCATGTCTCATGACACATTATCTGTATGTAATATTGGCTGCATTTCTCATATTATGTGTGCAATGTTGTTTCAGACCACAGCAAACGTTACCCAGCGTGCAAAAATTGTAATAAATCTATTAATAGAAGACAGGCTGCCGTTTCCTTTAACTTGGACACACACATCTATACCTTTGGCCATTCTGAGCCAGTCATTTCCAGAACTTATCTCATCCTGCGAGGAGCCTCCATTTTACTAATGTTTTCCTATGTTGCAAAAATGTGTAGAATAAACATTTCTGTCAACCAAGATTTGCGTCAGCCTTTGATAGTGGGTTAATATAACTAATATAGACACTTATATCATGTGTTGCCTTCATTATAACACTTATATAAGACTTTACATTTTTTGCGGCTCCAGACAGATTTTTATTTTTTGGTCCAATATGGCTCTTTCAACATTATGGGTTGCCGACCCCTGTACTAGGGAAACTAGGGACACCTCTGTTTCAAACTTGAATCAAGGGTCCTTGAACGCACCACAATTATGTGCGAGGAGTTGCAAAAATGAAACGTAAACATTAGGGATGTCCGATAATGGCTTTTTGCCAATATCCGATATTCCGATATTGTCCAACTCTTTAATTACCGATACCGATATCAACCGATATATGCAGTCGTGGAATTAACACATTATTATGCCTAATTTGGACAACCAGGTATGGTGAAGATAAGGTACTTTTTAAAAAAATTAATAAAATTAGATAAATAAATTAAAAACATTTTCTTGAATAAAAAATAAAGTAAAACAATATAAAAACAGTTACATAGAAACTAGTAATTAATGAAAATGAGTAAAATTAACTGTTAAAGGTTAGTACTATTAGTGGACCAGCAGCACGCACAATCATGTGTGCTTACGGACTGTATCCCTTGCAGACTTTATTGATATATATTGATATATAATGTAGGAACCAGAATATTAATAACAGAAAAAAACAACCCTTCTTTGTGAATGAGTGTGAATGAGTGTAAATGGGGGAGGGAGGTTTTTTGGATTGGTGCACTAATTGTAAGTGTATCTTGTGTTTTTGATGTTGATTTAATAAAAAAAAACAACCTAAACCCCCCCCCCCCCAAAAAAAAAAAACGATACTGATAATAAAAAAACCCGATAACGATAATAGGAATATTCTTTAACACAGATTATCTCATCAAAGGATGCACAACAAGTTAGAGGAAGTAATGTGCCGTATCAGCAGCGATCGTGTTTACTCGCTCTGGCGGTTCAAAGTACCATTAGAAAGTCATCGGGGCAATTACTGCAATATTCACTGGGCATTCAAGTCGATCCAATGGCTCTAAAACATTTCTGCCGCAAGAAAGAGGAAGGAAAAGTGGCTTTTCAAATAGCTCTCAAGCTTTGAAATCTAATCAGAGCTTGTTTCATGTCTGAGGGCTTACTCGTCTTTTTATACAAAACACCGAACTGAACAGTTACTGAAAAAGCAAAGGATGGCTACTTTTCTCATTTGAATCGATACCGGTACTTGACTTTACTAATTTTCAGTACTTTTTATGTGTTGATAAATGTTCATTTGTTTAATAATACAATCTTTTTTATTCTTTAACATTTAACAATGAACTGATAACTGTGGTGTCCAATTGTTATATCTCGTTTTCCTACACTTCTGAGTCTCATTTGCAAGTATTATAGTAGTAATTCCAAGACGTTAGATGGCAGTAGTGTACAGGCTATGGCAGAGTCGTGTATAGAGAGTATGGCCAACTCGGTTTCAAAGTTGGTAGCAAACATGGCGCCCTGTAGAGCGAGTACGCCGAGAGGATCTTCTAAATCAGGGTTGTCCAAACTTTTTGACTGCATTGGGTTAAAAAAAATTTGGCCGGGAGCCGAAAGCCGACTGCATGCAAAGTATACATACATTATATATATATATATATATATATACACACATATACATGTATGTGTATATATATATATATATATATATATATATATATATATATATATATTATATATATATATATATATATATATATACTGTATATATATATATATTATATATATATATATATATACATATATATAGAGTATATATATATAAGTATGTATATATATATATATATATATACACACACACATATATATATAAATGTGTGTGTATATATGTATATATATATATATGTCTTAATAAGGTTATCCAAAAAATAAGGTTATCCAAAAAATAGTGCTCGATACCGTAGTAGAGCGCAATATATGTATGTGTGGGAAAAAAATCACAAGACTACTTCATCTCTACAGGCCTGTTTCATGAGGGGTTCCCTCAATCATCAGGAGATTTCTCCTGATGATATATATATATATATATGTATATATATGATGATATATATATATATATATATATATATATATATATATACATATATATATATAAATGTGTGTGTGTGTGCGCGTGTGTTTACGTATTATAATAATATAATGGATATACAATTATCAATTATTATAATTAAATATTGAGAGTATGTGAAAGTTCAACTCCTACCTTGTTTACTTCTGCGACAACCTCTTTAAAGCTTTGTAATCTACCAGAAATATCAAGCAGCTAAAACTCAAACATGGATAAGTGTGGAGAGAGTGTTTTGCATTTTGTCCCATCATGCCTTGCAATGGAATTAAATGGTTGTAATTTTTTAAGGGGATGGGAGGTTTTTTTTCCCACAAAGTTCAGTGGGCAGGTTGTGTTATGTGTGACTATGTGTGTTGACTTTTTGTGCTGGTGGAATTTCTTTCTGCACAATGACTAGGAAAGGTTGTTTGGATTGGGTCATATAAGTGAATGCTGTGCTTGTGCTGTTAAGAAAGTACACTTCGTGGACACTGATTTCAGTTTATCACACTGTCCACAAAAAGGTGACAATTTGACACCTGTCAGACCGCTGGATATTCAAACTTAAAGGTGCCATATGTAATAATTTAATGTGAAGTCATCATTAAATGGCCCTAATAAGTCAAAAGGCATTAATAAATCATGTTCTGTTTATAACTGATAACGGTAGTTCAGCCGGGATATGCTCATTTCAAGATGAGATTTCCAGCCCCGTGGGCCACATTTAGTTTGGGCACCACTGTTCTGAATGTTTGGTCAAAGACCCTCATGTGTCAGGGAGTAGTCTTTGCCATTAAGCTGAATGTTGTCTTTTGTTGCGCCCTAAAAAGTGTTTATACTGTAAGTATGATATGTGTTATGCATCTGCGGTAACATGCTCCTTAGATGTAGTTTTCATTACCAAATTTGGAAGTGTTTAAAAATCCCCATGTAAAATCGGTAATTAAACAGTAGCACGTTTATGGCAAATCCATAATTTGCATCGAGCTAGAACATTTTAGAAAGGTGGCGCCTTACTGTATGTTCGGGTGTTTACTATCAGGCATACTTGGCTTTGTTGGCATGGAAATCTAACATTGCCTGGAGGCAATCCGACTGAGTTATATCCGAGTGCGGCTTGAGTGCTTGTTTCCTCACCAAGTGTATGAGCCGGCCGAGTCGGTAACCGGACGTGGCATTACGTGCAACAAAGGTTTTGAAATATAAAACTACCAAACTTGGCAACCATTCCGATGTAGAGCAGATAGTTGATAGAAGACTATGGGGGTAAAGGTCTATGAAACCAAACGTTTCACTCTGAGCAACACTTGACTCATCCTCAAAAAAACGGTAGGAGTCAGCACTTATTATCAATCAATCAATCAATCAATGTTTATTTATATAGCCCTAAATCACAAGTGTCTCAAAGGGCTGCACAAGCCACAACAACATCCTCGGTTCAGATCCCACATTATCCCCATTGCATTCAATGTTTATTTATTTTTATTCTGCATTTGCATTCTGTCCTAATATCAGATATCAATTTCATCCAACTACTCGAGTTATTCGGTATTTTCTTATAATTGTTGTATTAATTATGTTTTTGTACGCCCAGCTTTTCGTATGATTCAGGTTTTGATTAATATCTTCGCCACAATTTTTTGAAAGGAAGAAAGTGAGTGTGAAGGACAGTGCTGAGAATTTGATGATTATCAAACAAATTAAAGAACGGAATCATCTAAAACCATGACCAAGCGGGTATCGAGTTCACTAGTTACAGCTGCGTTAGCCCGCTCGTATGACGACTGATTTTAAAATAAAAACAACTTTCAAAGCATGTCAATATTTACGTGGAGTAGCAAAGGGTTGAATGTGTGCTAAAACAAGTCATGCTAAGAAAATGAACTATGAAAATCAATGATGGTTATAATTAATACATTAATTGGCTTGCTGCTCAGCCTCATAACGCTTCATAACGAATGTGCTCAGGACCACACTTGGTTTCAAAAGCTATACTCCAAGCACACAGCCCTTCCCTTGGCCTTAAAGGAGAACTAGGACAGCACTTGATTGAGGTAAACACACAAAACCGGAGGTCAATGAAATGGATCATGGGGAGAATTGGGATTGAGCCGATCAACTTGCATAGCAAAATAAGCCACCATGGGGTCAAATAAAGTTGAGTGCCAGCACTTTGATAAAGAAGGTGAGACAAACTATTGAATTCAGTAAGTGAAGTGAATCATATTTATATAGCGCTTTTCTCTAGTCACTCAAAGCGCTTTACATAGTGAAACCCAATATCTAAGTTACATTTAAACCAGTGTGGGTGGCACTGGGAGCAGGTGGGTCAAGTGTCTTGCCCAAGGACACAAAGGCAGTGACAAACGGGAATCGAACCTGGAACCCTCAAGTTGCTGGCACGGCCACTCTACCAACCGAACTATGCTGCCCCGTAAAGAACTCTCAATTCCTCATTTTTCACTCATCGCCATTTTTGCCAACAAGAGTTGCTATTAAAGTAAAAGTTATGTTAAATGTTTATTTCCTTTGTCATGTATGTTTTTGCATTGTTTTTTTGCATGAAAAACTATAATTATAATTATAATAACTCATTCTCCTTCTATGCCACATCAATATGGAATGCACTCCCAACAGGTGTAAAAGAAAGTGCATCTCTACCCTCCTTCAAAACCGCACTAAAACAACACCTCCAGGCGAATTCAACCCCCTTTACATCCCACCTCCCCGGATTGTAAATAACCAAATGTAAATAATCAAATGTATTTCTACTGTATATACTTGTTCTTATGCTATCTGAACTCACTATGTTCCCTGCTCGCTGTACATATCCTACCAAGTCAGACCTACACTGTTTCAATGTCCATTTCTCTGATGATGCAATTGTTGATGACTGAAGTGCTGATATCAACCAAACCCTCCACATCCCACCCCCCGGATTGTAAATAATGTAAATAATTCAATGTATATACTCTGATGATTAACTTGTGTGATGACTGCATTATGATGATAGTATATATTTGTACCATGAATTGATTAACGTGGACTTAAACAAGTTGAAAAACTTATTCAGGTGTTACCATTTAGTGGTCAATTGTATGGAATATGTACTGTACTGTGCAATCTACTAATAAAAGTTTCAATCAATCAATCAATCAAATTATTCTCCAGAAAATGTGTTTTGTGTTAATATTTAAATCGGATTTACTTGATTTATTTTGGGAAAATGTATTATTATTTAGTTTTTGTTGTACATTTTGGAACAAACACCAAGGTACCACTGTATTCCATTTTAATACTGTATATAATACATATACAGTACAGGCCAAAAGTTTGGACACACCTTCTCAATTCAATGTGTTGTCTTTATTTTTATGACTATTTACGTTGTAGTTTGTCACTAAAGGCATCACAAGTATGACACCTGTTGCAAGGCAACTTTATTTGTATAGCGCTTTTCATACACAAGGCAGACTCAAAGTGCTTCACAGACCACAAAGTGAAATGAAAGAAAATAAAAGCAAAATTAAAATGCAGACAAAAAAAATAAAAACAGTGCGGACGTTAAAAGTTAAAAGATTTAGCTGAAAGCTAAGGTGAACATAAAAGTTTTCGGTCTAGTTTTAAAAGTAGTCAGAGTTGGGGAAAGTCTGACATCTTCAGGAAGTTTATTCCAGCTATTTGTTGCATAGTGACTGAATGATGCTCTCCCTTGATTTGAGTTTACTCTGGGAACTGCTAACAGATTGGTCTCAGAAGAGCTTAGTGATCTAGAGGGCTTATATAGTGGGAGCATATCAGTGATATACTTCGGCCCTACACCATGTAGTGATTTATATGTGAGCAGGAGGATTTTGAAATCAATTATCTGATGTACAGGGAGACAATGTAAGGATTTAAGAATTGGTGTAATGTGCTCACATTTTTTGATCTTTGTTAGAACTCTAGCAGCAGCGTTCTGAACAAGCTGCAGTTGCCTGACAGTTTTTTTGGGAAGACCTGCAAGGAGACCTTTACAATAGTCTAGCCTACTGGTAATAAAGGCATGGACAAGTTTTTCTAAGTCTTGAGCTGACATGAGCCCTCTAAGTCTTGTTACATTTTTGAGGTGATAGTAGGCTGATTTTGTTACTGATTTGATGTGACTGTCGAAATGTAAATCCGAATCTAAAATAACCCCAAGATTTCTGGCTTTATTTGAGGTTTTCAGGGACAGTGATTGAAGGTGTTGGATGACTTTAAACCTTTCTTTTTTAGCACCAAAAACAATTATCTCAGTTTTATCTTCATTTAGTTGTAGGAAATGTTGGCACATCCAGTGTTTGACTTGCTCAATGCACTGGCACAGAAGATCTATGGGGCGATAGTCATTTGAAGTGAAAACCATTTCTTGAAGCTCATCGAGAGAATGCCAAGAGTGTGCGAAAAAGTAATCGGAGCAAAGGGTGGCTATTTTGAAGGAACTAGAATATAAAACATGTTTTCAGTTATTGCACCTTTTTTTGTTAAGTACATAACTCCACATGTGTTCATTCATAGTTGTGATGCCTTCAGTGACAATCTACAATGTAAATAGTCAGGAAAATAAAAAAAACACATTGAATGAGAAGGTGTGTCCAAACTTTTGGCCTGTACTGTATGTCAGTTTTCCTAACATTTGACTTGTTCCTTGCCTCGATGGCTGAGAGGATGTTGTTCTCTAGTACAAATAAATCTTGTATCTTTGTACTCGATATGAGATGTTTAATTCAATATGGCGCTTTATTGTGATCCCATCATACCTGCATTGTGCACTACTCTACTTGACTTTTATTTTAATCCTTAATTGGCTTTCCACATTCCCCGCCTTCAGGCTTGAACCATCATCTACAATAGCAGCGGCGCCGACAAGCAGACAGAAAGTAAATAAAAACACTGAGTGAGAATAAGCAAACAACCTCAAGTTCATGGTAACCATGTGTGCGTACATCTGACGCCAACACGGAGGATTACTCATAATTGTTATTTTCTGCCTTGCTGCGTTTTGCCTTGAAGCTCCAGCCTCTGGTGGAATAAATCCTTGTAGTCACATCAAAAAAAAAAAAAAGCTCCTTTCTTACTCTTCTACCTTAAAAATCACCTGCAAACATCCACACCAATCCCTACCTTGTCATGTTCACAGCCTACTTCTATATTTAGCTTTGCTTCTTAAGGACAACACGCAAAGTAGAGATAGAGGTGCAGTGCCGGATCTAAGAATTTTGTGGCCCTATTTCGGTCCTTAATATTACTATTACCGTATTTTGCGGACTATAAGCCGCTATTTTTTTCCCCCCAGTTCAAACCGTGCGGCTAATAAAACACTGTGGCTAATTTATGGATTTTTCTTCACTAACGACCATGATGTTTTGTATTCAACAATAATCTCATATTACACTGACAGAGACACAGAAATGGTGTGTTATTGTTTGTGCTATGGGGCCATATTTTGAACGAGTTCGCTCACTGCAGGTGCTGCGAGTTGAAAATGTACTTCCTGTTTCGCTCCTTGAACCGGAAGTAGTTGTCCATAGCGTTTCTGCTTGTATGGGTCCTTCATTCGTCACTCCAAGCAATGTTTGTAAGTTTTACAATACAACTAAAACAATTCATACTTACTAAAACCATGTGAAGTCTGTCAGTGTTTTTATGCATGTTTTTTTTATGTGCTAGCGTCGCTAATATTAGCGAATATGCTAACATGTTTACAAGTATATGTGTTAGTATTATTAACTTACAATGGCATTCTTTTTGTATTGTTTCAGTTTCGTTAATTCGCCAAAACGTTACCGTGGAGTTATTGAGTCTGTTTAGCTGATTGTAGAGCTAGCTTCCGCAGTTTGGTCCATAACGATGACTTCTGTTTTGTTTGATCAGCCGTTTTACGGCCGTGTGACATGCACCGTTTTGAAACAACTAAGGTATGTAAATAAACATTTACAAATATTATTCGTACTGGTATATTCCTGCGGCTTATGGTCCGGTACGGGTAATATATCCAAATATATTTATTTCTTCTAAAATGTGGAGGATGCAGCTTAAATGCCGGTGTGCTCCATCGCCCGGAAAATACAGTAATGTTACCAAATCTCAAAGTCTCCAAATGTCACTAGTAACAGAAAACATTCAACAGTGCTGATGTAAATTGACATGATCATGGTCTGATCATGTGGCTGTGGCCCACGAAACAATCGCGTGGTGTCTTCATGCCAGGAGTCGGCCCTGCAGATGTGATGAAATAATCATAAACCTCCAACAAAAAATGGCATTTGAGTCCAGTAGAAAGCGGTCTAATGTGTACGCACGAGGATATGTTGGTTACATATTTTCAAGAGCAAACAAACAGTGGAACCTCGATTTGCGAACCCCTCATTGTACAAACTTTTTGATTGACAAACCACAGAGCGAATAAAATACACTTTGTGGTACGAACCCTGTCTTCATACTTGCCAACCTTGAGACCTCCGAATTCGGGAGATGGGGGGAGACGGATTTGAGTTGGGTGTGGGGGGGGGGGGGGGGGGGGTTGGTGGTAGCGGGGGTGTATATTGTAGCGTCCCGGAAGAGTTAGTGCTGCAAGGGGTTCTGGGTATTAATTCTGTTGTGTTTATGTTGTGTTACGGTGCGGATGTTCTCCCGAAATTGTTTGTCATTCTTGTTTGGTGTGAGTTCACAGTGTGGCGCATATTTGTAACAGTGTTAAAGTTGTTAATGCGGCCACCCTCAGTGTGACCTGTATGGCTGTTGATCAAGTATGCATTGCATTCACTTATGTGTGTGTAAAAGCCGCATATATTATGTGACCGGGTCGGTACGCTGTTTGTATGGAGGAAAAGCGGACGTGACGACAGGTTGTGGAGGACGCTAAAGGCAGTGCCTTTAAGGCACGCCCCCAATATTGTTGTCTGGGTGGAAATCCGGAGAAATTCGGGAGAATGGTTGCCCCGGGAGATTTTCGGGAGGGGCACTGAAATTCCGGAGTCTCCCGGGAAAATCAGGAGGGTTGGCAAGTATGCTTGTCTTAGTGTACGAACTGTTCATCCACCCATTGTGCATCTTGCAGCGCGGCCATTTTGTGCCCGGCAGCACACTCACTGTGGACGGGGTGGTCGATCTCTGGTGCTCATTCAGTCAGCATATTGCTGCTGTTAGCTACTGTGCTACTTATGTGCTTTTTACATTATTATTTTTGAGCCTTTTTACGGCATATTTTTAGTTTTAATAGCCCGATATGAGTCCAAAGAAAGCAATATTCAAGTGGTGTGTGGTTTAATACAATCAGGAAGTATCCACAGCGTTGTTGAAACTGCCTCCTCCAATCTCCCCCGACCTTCCGCTGCGTAACACAACTATTTACTCACAAGGTAAAGTGAGTATTAGTGATTCCCAGAGCCCAAAAAAAGTCTGCGGGCTATAGAGCGTTTTCTATTCGGGCTCCAGTACTCTGGAATGCCCTCCCTGTAACAGTTAGAGATGCTACCTCAGTAGAAGCATTTAAGTCCCATCTTAATACTCATTTGTATACTCTAGCCTTTAAATAGACCCCCTTTTTAGACCAGTTGATCTGCCGTTTCCGGCACAGGTCCGGTGGCCGTGGATGAAGTGCTGGCTGTCCAGAGTCGGGACCCGGGGTGGACCGCTCACCTGTGCATCGGTTGGGGACATCTCTGCGCTGCTGACTCGTCTCCGCTCGGGATGGTCTCCTGCTGGCCCCACTATGGACTGGACTCTCACTATTATGTTAGATCCACTATGGACTGGACTTTCACAATATTATACTAGACCCACTCGACGTCTATTGCATCCGGTCTCCCTATAAGAAGGCGGGGGGTCACCCACATCTGCGGTCCTCTCCAAGGTTTCTCATAGTCATTCACATCGACGTCCCACTGGGTTGTGAGTTTTTCCTTGCCCTTATGTGGGATCTGAACCGAGGATGTCGTTGTGCAGCCCTTTGAGACACTTGTGATTTAGGGCTATATAAATAAACATTGATTGATTGATTGATTGATTGAAAGTGGATTTTAGTCTTCTTCCCTAACAATTGTAGCGACTTGACTGCTAAAGTTAAGGAGTTTTGGGATTTCCAACAAGGCTAGTGACAGTGTGTGTGTGCGTTTCGGCAGGACGGCTGAAAATGAGCAGCTTGTTGTCAATTTGGCGTTGTTTTTAAATAGAAAGTTGATCCATCACCCTGTTGTTATGTTTGTTTGATATACTAAAATATGGACTATTGTTCAGGCTGTAACCCTCATTTTTACATTGTTTCTAATTTGCTTCAATATACAAACGTTTCTATTTACAAACCAATGAAGTTCATAAATAGAGGTTCCACTGTAAAAAAATAAAATAAAATATATATATATATATATATAAAAAATGAGGAATTAAAAATAATCGAAGATGACTTTCTCTGATAATGATGTTAGTTTGACAAAATTCAACGCAAATGTGAGGACAGAGCGAGAGAGAAGAAGGGGCGGAGCACAGACTACTACACTAGGATTAGAGGAAGTAGTAGCGCCTACTGGTAGTAGCAAATGTTACTACAGTGTGAGAGGTAAGATTTACGGCTTGTACGTGTCATCCCTGCTCCTTAGGAGGCAATAGTGTCTCCTCTGCGCTGAGCCAGGCCTCATTGTGGAGGTGCGGATGGGGAGGGAGGAGGGGGTCACGGTGAGGATGAACCCCTTCTTCAGGGATAACCATCATCCTCCAGACTGAGTGCCACACGCTGAAAACAGCAGATACAAAATGTTACAAATGCATAAATAAAAAAATAAATAACGTTTACCTCCACCTCATTTGACCTTTCTCGTCTTTGTCCTATTTCTGGCTCTTTTTATGTGAGGAACGCTTCATGCTCGCCTTTGGCTGCAAAACATAAAGCTCGCCTGATCTCTCTCTGCCTCTTTGACATGCCACATAGTGCCACAAGGTTGGTAAAAAAACAAAAAAAAAAACCTCTCTGTCACCTTCTTGCCAGAAGCCATTTTTAAGTCCTTTTAAAAATGACTCATCTGTGCGTGCACCTGCAACTCTACGGTGTTTTTCCAGCCTGTCATCACACCAATGTAGCTCAACGCATTCGCCGCCTTCCTTGCTGGAGCAGCACAAAGAAATCTGGGTTACCATGCCAACTGATCAAAGCGCGAGACCCCTTTTCCCCCCACCCAATATTCTTTGTGGCTACCCTTCCCTACATGCTGTGCTACACTGACAACAAAAATGATACGGAATAATTGTCCTTACAGAGACTTGTGTTTCCACTGATTGTGCTTCCTTTTAGGGTGTACCCAGCACCAATAGAGTCATGGGGGCAGTATACGGCTTCCAAAAACTGGAGTTTCTACATATACGCCCCAAAAATATGATTGTTAGGTTCTGATTTGTGCTCCCTTTTTGTGGCAGTGTGACAAAAAGTTCACACACATGCAGGTTCTAGAAAGTGGAACATTGTGCTGTCTGTTGTTTCTCTTTGGTGACTTTACCAATGAATCAATATTATATAGCACTGTGGAATCAATGGGTCTAAATCAGACTTGGGCAAATTAAGGCCCGGGGGCCACATGCGACCCGTTAAGCTTTTCAATCTGGCCCGCCAGACATTCCCAATTATTTTTTTTAGATCTTTAAGATGGAAAGTGTAGCTGCTATTATGATGTGCAGTGATGTTTTCTACAAACCCCGTTTCCATATGAGTTGGGAAATTGTGTTAGATGTAAATATAAACGGAATACAATGATTTGCAAATCATTTTCAACCCATATTCAGTTGAATATGCTACAAAGACAACATATTTGATGTTCAAACTGATAAAAACATTTTTTTTTGCAAATAATCATTAACTTTAGAATTTGATGCCAGCAACACGTGACAAAGAAGTTGGGAAAGGTGGCAATAAATACTGATAAAGTTGAGGAATGCTCATCAAACACTTATTTGGAACATCCCACAGGTGAACAGGCAAATTGGGAACAGGTGGGTGCCATGATTGGGTATAAAAGTAGATTCCATGAAATGCTCAGTCATTCACAAGCAAAGAAGGGGCGAGGGTCACCACTTTGTCAACAACTGCGTGAGCAAATTGTTGAACAGTTTAAGTAAAACCTTTCTCAAGCAGCTATTGCAAGGAATTTAGGGATTTTACCATCTACGGTCCGTAATATCATCAAAGGGTTCAGAGAATCTGGGGAAATCACTGCACGTAAGCAGCTAAGCCCGTGACCTTCGATCCCTCAGGCTGTACTGCATCAACAAGCGACATCAGTGTGTAAAGGATATCACCACATGGGCTAAGGAACACTTCAGAAACCCACTGTCAGTAACTACAGTTGGTCGCTACATCCGTAAGTGCAAGTTAAAACTCTCCTATGCAAGGCAAAAACCGTTTATCAACAACACCCAGAAACGCCGTCGGCTTCGCTGGGCCTGAGCTCATCTAAGATGGACTGATACAAAGTGGAAAAGTGTTTTGTGGTCTGACGAGTCCACATTTCAAATTGTTTTTGGAAACTGTGGATGTCGTGTCCTCCGGACCGAAGAGGAAAATAACCATCTGGACTGTTCTAGGCGCGAAGTGTAAAAGCCAGCGTCTGTGATGGTATGGGGGTGTATTAGTGCCCAAGACATGGGTAACTTACACATTTGTGAAGGCACCATTAGTGCTGAAAGGTACATACAGGTTTTGGAGCAACACATGTTGCCATCCAAGCAACGTTACCATGGACGCCCCTGCTTATTTCAGCAAGACAATGCCAAGCCACGTGTTACATCAATGTGGCTTCATAGTAAAAGAGTGCGGGTACTAGACTGGCCTGCCTGTAGTCCAGACATGTCTCCCATTGAAAATGTGTGGCGCATTATGAAGCCTAAAATAGCACAACGGAGACCCCCGGACTGTTGAACAACTTAAGCTGTACATCAAGCAAGAATGGGAAAGAATTTCACCTGAGAAGCTTAAAAAATGTGTCTCCTCGTTTACTGAGTGTTGTTAAAAGGAAAGGAAAGGAACATGCCCTTTCCCAACTACTTTCTCAGGTGTTGCAGCCATGAAATTCTAAGTTAATTATTGTTTGCAAAAAAAAAATAAAGTTTAAGAGTTTGAACATCAAATATCTTGTCTTTGTAGTGCATTCAATTGAATATGGGTTGAAAAGGATTTGCAAATCATTGTATTCCGTTTATATTTACATCTAACACAATTTCCCAACTCATATGGAAACGGGGTTAGTAATTACCATAAGTCTTGAACTATACAATATATTTCAATGGTTGGAATTTGCGCTTTTGCATGATATTTTAGTGACTAGTGTTGTCCTGATACCAATATTATTTCGATACTTTTCAGTACATTTCGATACTTTTCTAAATAAAGGGGACCAGAAAAAATTGCATTATTTGCTTTATTTTAACGATAAATCTTAGGGTGTGGCGGACCGGTACTTTTCAGAGGCGGTATGGTAGCGAATATGATTCATTAGTATTGCGGTACTATACTAATACCCGTATACCGTACAACCCTACTGGTTACTATGGAAATCTACATCACAGCAGGTCAGACGAGGCAGCAATCAGTGTGGGTGGGGAGCGCTTCCACAGAGTGTTTCCAGAGTGGCCAGCCTAAAATGTGGGTGTCAGGGACAGACGCGGAAGGAGAATTTTACAAGAAAGTTCTAAAGCTTAGTGATGTATCAGATATATCAGATTGTAGATGCTTTTTGTTTTTTTTACCCATCACGTTCATATTTCGCTGTGTTTGTTGCATTTTAGTTGCATTTGGCTTGATTGTGAAATATGTCGATTGAGAGGGGGTGTGACGTTCATATCTTGTCAATATTCAGGGTTTTATCGTTCATAGAAAAAAATTAAATTCCATTCCGTTTTTAAGGCGGTCTGTCATAACATTTTTAGCATTCAATCAGACTTTATTGTGAGGTTTTGTATTAGTTTTCCTAAAAATAGATATACTGGCCCCCAGACACATTTTTTTCAATAAATTTGGCCCCCGAGTCAAAATAATTGCCCAGGCCTGATCTAAATGAATAAGTGATGTGTGTCAGTCTATTTTCCCCCCTAAGACAGTCCTTGACAATTAAAAAAACATGTAAAAACATAGACAAACATTGGAATGGAAGTATGATGTCAAAAAATGTGTCACTGATTTGTGTGTATTATATGATCATGGTAGCATGGTATAGGGCTTCACGTGTAAGTATTTTCAGTTATTACTGCAACGTGGGAGTGTCCTCGCTCTCATTTGCCACTGGATAACATCGGCGCCCCCGAGTACCAATGAGAGTTGCTGTCGCTGATGCCGCCCCCTAGAGGGAGCGCTATGAACGGCTGACTGTGGCTGCCACTCACTGCTGGGTAGACGTGACCGACGGACTCGCTGTGTCGGCCGATGTGGATCTCGTCGTCGTCGTCCTCCGTGGTCTTGCGGTAGACGGGGTTGTCGAAGTTCATGCTCTTCGTGTTCTTGCGCCGCCAGTTTCGCCAGACCAGGTAGGCGCCGGTGCAGAGCAACCCGATGACCACTGTGGCAAGGATAGGGACTGCATGTGTTTAACACACACACCACAACAAACACACGGCGGGAGCGTTAACACAGCCCAGGGGACACAGAGCAGCACTTTAAGCACTCAAACGTCACACACACACACAACTTTTGAGGGCTCATTGCTTTCTTTCTTCACTTTGAAATACAGTAGGAAGGGGATCCATATTTACCTGACACATGAAACGTGACAAATTATGGGGGTGCCTTATCCAATTTAGCCGCCAGATGGCAGTAGAGTGTTGAATATCTTAAAATGTGTTTTGTGGCAATTAGAGATGTCCGATAATGGCTTTTTTGCCGATATCCCGATATTGTCCAACTCTTAATTACCGATTCCGATATCAACCGATACGATATATACAGTCGTGGAATTAACACATTATTATGCCTATTTTTGTTGTGATGCCCTGCGGGATGCATTAAACAATGTAACAAGGTTTTCCAAAAATAAATCAACTCCAGTTAAGGAAAAAAATGCCAACATGGCACTGCCATATTTATTCTTGAAGTCACAAAGTGCATTATTTTTTTTAACATGCCTCAAAACAGCAGCTTGGAATTTGGGACATGCTGCATGAGGAGGTTGAGGTTGGCGGGGTTGGGGGGTGGGGGGAGGTTAGGAGATAACGGGGGGTGTATATTGTAGCGTCCCGGAAGAGTTAGTGCTGCAAGGGGTTCTGGGTATTTGTTCTGTTGTGTTTATGTTTATGTTCTCCCGAAATGTGTTTGTCATTCCTGTTTGGTGTGGGTTCACAGTGTGGCGCATATTTGTAACAGTGTTAAAGTTGTTCATACGGCCACCCTCAGTGTGACCTGTATGGCTGTTGACCAAGTATGCTTTGCATACACTTGTGCGTGTGAAAAGCCGTAGTTATTATGTGACTGGGCCGGCATGCAAAGGCAGTGCCTTTAAGGTTTATTGGTGCTCTGTATTTCTCCCTACGTCCGTGTACACAGCGGCGTTTTAAAAAGTCATACATTTTACTTTTTGAAACCGATACCGATACTTTCCGATATTACATTTTAAAGCATTTATCGGACATTCTAACTTTGACCAGTGTGTCAGTTGCTATTTAGAGTGTCACTTTCTATTATTTCCAGCAGACTGCAATGCAAACAAATTAATCCCCCCATTCCTCTCATTGAAGATGCACCCAGGAATGGAGCCATATGAATCCATTCACTACTGTATTTAATTAAATTCGAGATCACTTTCTCTGAAAAGTCAATGCACTTTAATTAAAAAGTAGCTAAAGGTAACACATAAAGTTTCATACTAATACTCCATCATTTCTAATAATTACAGATTTTGTTCAGCATCTAAAATTCAATCAATCATATAGTCAGTGACCAGTTAGGTTAGTCTTGGTGAAATACCATCACCTTACTATTTGCAAAAGGACCTGCAGGCTGAAAAAGTGAATCTGTACCTTGAAAGAAAGAAAACAATAAGCCGTCAATAATACAACAATGTATGCACATATGCATTCACCCTCAGGCTGCATATCAACTCACAAACACAGAAATATCAATGCACATTCATTCATCATTATTATTCAGTTCCTCCAGGTATTTGCAATATCGTAGAATTGTAGCTAAACCCTGCACATTTGTGCATCCTGATCATTTTATCTGATACATGCAAATTTACCGCAAATTCGACATTGACAGTTTGTGTCATCATTTTGCAGGTTTACTTACATTGGACGATGCAATGTGCACTTTTATTTCCCCCTTTGGTATGTTGTATGTTGAGATAATGGCTTCAGTCATCTTCAAATGCACCACCACATTTTCACAATACAGTGGTACCTCAACTTAAGAGTGCCCCAACTTAAGAGTGTTTTGAAATAAGAGCGGTCTCTCGGCTAATTGTTATTCTTTAAGTTGCAAGCAAACATTTGATTTCAGCTTAGCGAATGTCACAGTGAACCCTGTAAGATCCGACCGAAACATCTGGCCTGACTCGCTACCATTAGCTTAGCTAGAGATGGACATAGCTTTGTTCTACAACCATTGGGAGGAAGAAAGTGAGTGAAGAACAGTGCTGAGAAAATGAAGTGGATGATATTCCTTAAATTAAAGAAATAAATCATAAAAAATATGCGGGTGCAGCAGACTTGGCGAAGCAATTTCAGCATATACACTGCGAGTCTCCACTTTACTTAAGCAGACTGAGTCTTACCCCAGCTAAGATTGTTAAAATAATATCTAAACGGCAGACATTTATCCATAAAAATATGGAAAAGCTGACGATGGTTTGACGCTCTGAAGTAAATATTGAACATTATTATTATTGTCAGAAAAATTGCATGTAAATTATCAAAAAACTTTCCATTCCCTGAGTTCCCAGTGAACAGATGAAAGCTGTCTTTGTTGCACCAAGCCAAAGGCTTGGAAAATTCCATTGTGTACGATGGGAGGAGACGGGAGGGGATTTATCTATTGAGATCCAAGATTTGCCCAAGCTCGATTCAGGACCAGCCCGAGCCCGAGGCATCTTTTTCTTTTTGTGTTAATGTGACTAAAAACAATGTTTGTTTACATACCCCCTATTCCTTTAGAAACAGCTGATGTTATGTAAACAGGGAATATCCAAATAAAGGAGGAGACGTGAACCTTTTTCTGGCAGAGCGTGGGTGACACTGTAAGAGGTTACAGGTCGACACGTTTCTCCTCAATTGAGCCAAATTGAATTCTGTCTCTGTTTATTTCCTTGCTTCTTGTCTTGTTTAATAGATGTCATCGATGTTTGAACCTGACAATTATATTACTTGATAAAACTACTGGAGTTGTTGTCGTATATTATATTACATTTTTTTTGGTTTATACAATGTTTCTCATCTAAAAGTTCCTTTTTTTCTTTTTATAAAATAAAATAAAATAAAATAAAACAAAACAAATTTATTAATTATTAAAATTGGGCCATTTTCATAGGGGCTAACACCAATGAAATTGATTTGAGTTATTTACAATAGAAAACGCTAATTTGAGATACAAATGTTTGGAGTTAAGAACTCAGAATTAAGCTTGTAAGTTGAGGTACTGTTGTACTTCAGAAAATACACACAATTCATACTATGGTATCCTAGAAGGCACATTCACTTGGGAAACTTAAAAGAGAATGTTACAGTCATTCCATTTGTCAACAAATGTTACATGTTTACCATGAATTGATTAACGTGGACCCCGACTTAAACAAGTTGAAAAACTTATTCGGGTGTTACCATTTAGTGGTCAATTGTACGGTATATGTACTGTACTGTGCAATCTACTAATAAACATCTCAATCAATCAATCAAACAGCTAAAGCTTGCGTAAGATGTTTGCATGGATTGTTTTGCAGCGTGTGCAACATTGTGTAAAGACAAGAAAAGTTATTGCTTGACTGCTACTTTTCAACCACTAAACATGCCCAGAGTCACACAAGAGGTGAACAATGACTGAAACTGTCCACGTCGAGATCCATTGCATGTACCGTAACTTAAAAATAAAGTGTGCATGTGGAAAACGTTACTGAAATTAGTCATTCTTGTTTGTCTGCTTGTGTGAGTACGCATGCTTCTCTGCACTGGGATTATTAGTGAGTATGTGTAAAAATGATCAACATGTTAAAGTTAAAGTACCAATGATTGTCACACACACAATAGGTGTGGCGAAATTATTCTCTGCATTTGACCCATCACCCTTGATCACCCCCTGGGAGGTGAGGGGAGCAGTGGGCAGCAGCGGTGGCCGCGCCCGGGAATAATTTTTGGTGATTTAACCCCCGATTCCAACCCTTGATGCTGAGTGCCAAGCAGGGAGGTAATGGCTCCCACTTTTAGTCTTTTGTGTTTGTTGTTTTAATATTTTAACCCCACCCCCAACATATTTGTCCTAACAAATTGGTAAAAATAACAAGCTAATGCAATGTTATTAAAAAAAAAAAATTTTGCGCAACTTGCGCAAAACACGTATTTTACTGTAATGTCGGCCGCCGCAGTCACAAAACAAAACAAATTCTGCAAAATTCTGGAGGAACTGATTAATAAAATACAATGTAATTGAACTTAAAGACACATTCACACCACATGCATGGGATGGAAGAACACAGTTCATCATTGCGATCCTGATTTAAAAATGTTTCCACAATAAAAGCGTAAAGTCTGTGTTTAGGATGTGGTTTGTCAATTTAGACTAGCCTCTGCCCAAATCAAATACTATCTTAAGTAGAGATTGGTACCTTTCACATTTAAATCAACACGGTACCATCTCCCAGCATCTGGGAATCCATGGCAGTACTTGTGTGTGTTCAAATGTATTAATAAATCTTAACTGAGATGTTTTTATTTATTCAACGTTAACACTCAGTTGTGCTGTCCAGGTGTTATAGTTTGTTGTCTTACACTGTTAAGTCTCAGTAACAAGTATTTTATATTATTCTTAGCATGAAGTTGCAATTCCAAGATGTTAGATGCCTATAGTGTAAATGCTAGTCTTTGCCATAAAGTATTTATACTGTAAAGTACTGTATTTATTACACAACAGCTGTTTGATTGTACCTTGCATCGAGGTTGTAGTTTTCATTACCAAATTTGGAGGTGTTGAAATTGCCATGTAAAATCGCTAATGCTTATCTTTAGCATGTCTATGTCAAATCCAATTTGAATTAGCATCAAGCTAGCACATTTTTAAAAGTGGAACCTGTCTGTACTTTTTAGTGCCTTTGTAATTGTAACATTACCTAAAGGCAGTCCGACACAGTGCTTGACTGCTTGTATCCTAGCCAAGTGCTTGAGCTAGTGCCAAGTTTGAAAACTGGACGTGACGTGACGTGCAAAAAAAGGTATCGAAATATGGCACCGTTTGATTTTATGGGAATCGGAACTTGGTAGTACCAATAGACTTCGGTCAATACTTTTACAAGTACCAAATTTTGTACCCATCTTTAATGTTAAAGTACAAGTAGAGTGGAAAAACAAGTTGACTCTATACGCTTAATTGTGTTTCATTGGAAAGGGACAAGCGGTAGAAAATGGATGGATGGATGGATGTATCCATTAAACCATATCCAATTGTATTTCCAATTTGCAAAGTATGTGAAAATATAGTCGAAACATCACAAAATGTGTGATGCCATTTTGAATATTCCACTCCAGGTGTTTTCAACAAAATGCTAAAATTAGAATGAGATGTACTTTCTATCATTGTATCATTTACGAACCCTACCGTATTTTTCGGATTATAAGTCGCAGACTTATACTCAGGAGCGACTTATGTGTGGAATTATTAACACATTACCGTAAAATATCAAATAATATTATTTACCTAATTCACGTAAGAGACTAGACGTATATCAGCACGTTCTCAGTTGGTTATTTATGCGTCATATAACGTACACTTATTCAGCCTGTTGTTCACTTTGGGCGGTATAGCTTGGTTGGTAGAGCGGCCGTGCCAGCAACTTGAGGGTTTCAGGTTCGATTCCCGCTTCTACCATCCTAGTCACTGCCGTTGTGTCCTTGGGCAAGATACTTTACCCACCTGCTCCCAGTGCCACCCACACTGGTTTAAATGTAATTTCGATATTGGGTTTCACTATGTAAAGCACTTTGAGTCACTAGAGAAAAGCGCTATATAAATATAATTCACTTCACTATTCTTATTTTATTTAAAATTACCTTTCAAATGTCTATTCTTGGTGTTGGGTTTTATCAAATAAATTTCCCCCAAAAATGCGACTTATACTCCAGTGCGACTTATATATGTTTTTTTCCCTTCTTTTTATGCATTTTCGGCCGGTGCGATTTATACTCCGGAGCGATTTATAATCTGAAAAATACGGTATTTAACACATGAACACACGTTTTCCTTTTTTTAATGCATTCTACGTCATTAATAGATAAATAAATAAAAAGTCCTGAGCAATATGGCCTGAAAATACAATCTCTGATTTTTTCCCGTTTTTTAAGGAATACAAACGACAAGTTTTGCTATTATTTGATCAAAGACTAGTAGTTTGAAATGACACTGCATACACTGAATCTTACTCTTAACTAAATTCTGATGTGTATAATGTGGTTTTTAGACCAAAAATAAATTGTACTTTTTATGCAATCATTTTCAAAGAACTATATTAAGAGGGTCCTCTTGGAGGCAATACTTCTGCTTGAATAAAATACTTCTGGCAAAGAAAATGCAGCATTGTACATTGCATGCAAATAAATAATAATCTCCAACATTGAGATTAATAAAGTGTTAACTAGGGATGTGCGATAATGGCTTTTAGTCGATATCCGATATTCCGATATTGTCTAACTCTTTAATTACCGATACCGATATCAACCGATACCGACATATACAGTACAGTCGTGGAATTAACACATTATTATGCCTAATTTGGACAACCAGGCATGGTGAAGATAAGGTACTTTTAATTTTTTTTTTATAAAATAAGATAAATAAATTAAAAACATTTTCTTGAATAAAAAAGAAAGTAAAACAATATAAAAACAGTTACATAGAAACTAGTAATTAATGAAAATGAGTAAAATTAACTGTTAAAGGTTAGTACTATTAGTGGACCAGCAGCACGCACAATCATGTGTGCTTACGGACTGTATCCCTTGCAAACTGTATTGATATATATTGATATATAATGTAGGAACCAGAACATTAATAACAGAAAGAAACAACCCTTTTGTGTGAATGAGTGTAAATGGGGGAGGGAGGTTTTTGGGTTGGTGCACTAATTGTAAGTGTATCTTGTGTTTTTCATGTTGATTTAATAAAACAAAAACGATACCGATAATTTACATTTTAACGCATTTATCGGCCTCTCTAGTGTTAACCTAAAACTTCTGTTTTGAATAAAATACTACTGTAAATAAAAATGTAGTATTGTAAATTGTATGTAAATAAATAATCAAGTAAAGCATTGAGACGATTATATCATTTTATTAGATAGATAGACTAAAGCTTTTCCCTGAAGTGTCCTGGGCTCCTTGTTGGTGTGCACTGATGTTAAAGACAATGCACACGTCATTGCACATCCATCACATCACTATAAATGTGCAGAGCGACTGCTTTAGGGATCATCCTGTGCATTTTTGACCACAGTTTTTATGGTACCTGGTGTAAATAATTTCTCCACAGTAAGATGCTTCTTAGTTGGAGTTTTTGTTGCGGTCTTGTTCGCCTCGTAAAGGGTTGCGTTTCCCCCACTCGTCTCAATGCTGTTTCAGATGCTGGAATTAGTTTGTTGTGCTGCTGCTTATTTTAAAGAAACTTTGTAGCGTGCCAGTTACTTGTTCTATGCATGTTGCTGCAAATCTAAAGCACTGGCAACACTTTTCTTTTCTTTGGAATAAACGTCCAAAACCCGCCAACAATACTCTATTTACTTATCGGGACCTGAATATTACCCAAAGACAAACTACAAACTCCGTTTCCATATGAGTTGGTAAATTGTGTTAGATGTAAATATAAACGGAATACAATGATTTGCAAATCCTTTTCAACCCATATTCAGTTGAATGCACTACAAAGACAAGATATTTGATGTTCAAACTCATAAACTTTATTTTTTGTTTTGCAAATAATAATTAACTTAGAATTTCATGGCTGCAACATGTGCCAAAGTAGTTGGGAAAGGGCATGTTCACCACTGTGTTACATGGCCTTTCCTTTTAACAACACTCAGTAAACGTTTGGGAACTGAGGAGACACATTTTTTAAGCTTCTCAGGTGGAATTTTTTCCCATTCTTGCTCGATGTACAGCTTAAGTTGTTCAACAGTCCGGGGGTCTCCGTTGTGGTATTTACATTGATGTTACACGTGGCTTGGCATTGTCTTGCTGAAATAAGCAGGGGCGTCCATGGTAACGTTGCTTGGATGGCAACATATGTTGCTCCAAAACCTGTATGTACCTTTCAGCATTAATGGCGCCTTCACAGATGTGTAAGTTACCCATGTCTTGGCCACGAATACACCCCCATACCATCACAGATGCTGGCTTTTCAACTTTGCGCCTATAACAATCCGGATGGTTCTTTTCCTCTTTGGTCCGGCGGACACGACGTCCACAGTTTCTAAAAACAATTTGAAATGTGGACTCGTCAGACCACAGAACACTTTTCCACTTTGTATCAGTCCATCTTAGATGAGCTCAGGCCCAGCGAAGCCGACGGCGTTTCTGGGTGTTGTTGATAAACGGTTTTCGCCTTGCATAGGAAAGTTTTAACTTGCACTTATAGCTGGTTGAGAAAAGTTTTTCTTAAACTGTTCAACAATTTGCTCACGCATTTGTTGACAAAGTGGTGACCCTCGCCCCATCCTTGTTTGTGAATGACTGAGCATTTCATGGAATCTACTTTTATACCCAATCATGGCACCCACCTGTTCCCAATTTGCCTGTTCACCCGTGGGATGTTCCAAATAAGTGTTTGATGAGCATTCCTCAACTTTATCAATATTTATTGCCACCGTTCCCAACTTCTTTGTCACGTGTTGCTGGCATCAAATTCTAAAGTTAATGATTATTTGCAAAAAAAAAAAGTTTATCAGTTTGAACATCAAATATGTTGTCTTTGTAGCATATTCAACTGAATATGGGTTGAAAATTATTTGCATATCATTGTATTCCGTTTATATTTACATCTAACACAATTTCCCAACTCATATGGAAACGGGGTTTGTATTTTTAGTGGCATATTGATAACAGTCTGAGAGCTAACTATAGCTTATGCTGCAGCATTGATTATAAATCATGGCTCCCATCTGGATATTAGGAGGATTTAGCCATGAATCTAGAAGTTGTTCATCTGTGACATTCAATTCATACCCGAAGATGGAGACAAACACACGACAACTGAAGACAGTCTTTGCAGGCAGCAACTTTTCCTTGTTAACCCTTTGTGTGCATCATGATTAAATCTTCATCTAAACGGGAAGATATGGACATTGTATCAGTCGTCATCGCAGCGAGAGCAGACATTGTACAGTAAGTGATCATTTTATCATGTATGTAGTTTGTATTTATTGTTTAGCACTTTGCATGCTTAGTGTTTCACTAAAGCTGGATCTGTTTAGCACACGGCTTTGAAAATGTGTAGGTCAACCTCCTTATATTCAGGCTAAAAAAATAAGGTTCTTGATCATAATTTTTCCCAAAGTAATCATGGTTGGCGCTCACAAAGTCGGCATGATTTGCATTGTTGTTGATGGGGAAGGATCTATGGTTCCTACCTCTACGTCACACCATCACGTGTCTGGCAAGCTCATTATCTCTCAAAATGGTTTGAGAATCTCTGTGCGATTGATACTATTTTGATTATCTACTTACTCACAATCTTTGTAAGTCTAAATCAGATATCCATGATAATAGCTTCAATATAGAGGCTACTGGTTTTTCCATTCTACTGGTACTTTAAGACTACTTGATGATGCTGTTCAGATGATGATTGAGAGCAGAGTGCTGGTTCTCTGGAGTGTTTGAGATGAGCTCAGTCTTCCCCCCCTAATTACTATGGGTACACTGTAGTACCTGTAGTGTGAAGATAAAGGCATGTGACATGAATAATACAAAATGTGTCAATAAGGAGGGATAAAAAGATTAACATGCGCTAATGTGTCCGTCCATAAATTCATTCCCATCCATTGAAATTGCTGACTGACTAAGATGAAACCCTATAATCATCTTTGATACTCTCTCTAATGTATGTTTATTGGATACAGAAAAACAAAGAAAACACATCAGCTTTTGCCACATTTGGAACATTTTACTCCAATTAGAGAGAAACAAACTGCAGACTTTGTAAATGGTGATTATAGTAGGCGGGCAGATTCCCCTCGAGGAAGTGTGGGTGGGCGCGGTTCAATAATGGATGGCAGTGCAGAAGTAGGGTACAGAAATCTGGCCCTTGTAGACCTGTGACAATAATTAGTGTTTCAAAGCTGCCAAAAACGCAGAATGAGGGGATTTATTGCCTCAATGAATAGCATGAGGAACGGATGAGCAGGGGTTAATAATCTCGGGGGTTGTTATAATGAACTGAGCTGATATCTCAATTGTGGAGAGGAGGGAAAAATAGCAGTACAATGTTTGAGAGCTGCCATTGTGCTCAATATTGGAGATGAAAGATGTTTCAGGCATACGCTGATCCTTTAAGGCCAGCAGACTTCTCACGTTGAGTCCATGAAATTGGACTTTCATTTTAATCACATCGAGTGGAATAGAGAAAATACCACGATTCATAGGTTGAGTGATTGCTGGAAACGCCAATGTATTTGCATGTTGGGATGTGGGCTTAAAAATAACAGTTTTGCTCCCATTTTCCACAAAATGAAGTAAACATTTATGGCGGTAACAGAAGGCATTAGATTAGGCGTTCGGATATACAAGTGAAAATTTGACTCTTGTGCAAAGGTTCGCTTATTCCAGCAATTAGATTTATAAGGTGAAACTAATATATGACAGGTTAATAACATGCAACTCAAGATATTTCAAGCCTTCTTTTGATATACCGTATTTTCCCGGCCATAGAGCGCACTGCCGATAAATGGTCTATTTTCAATCTTTTTTCATATACAAACCCCGTTTCCATATGAGTTGGGAAATTGTGTTAGATGTAAATATAAACGGAATACAATGATTTGCAAATCTTTTTCAACCCATATTCAATTGAATGCACTACAAAGACAAGATATTTGATTTTTTTGCAAATAATAATTAACTTAGAATTTCATGGCTGCAACACGTGCCAAAGTAGTTGGGAAAGGGCATGTTCACCACTGTGTTACATCACCTTTTCTTTTAACAACACTCAGTAAACGATTGGGAACTGAGGAAACTAATTGTTGAAACTTTGAAAGTGGAATTCTTTCCCATTCTTGTTTTATGTAGAGCTAGTCGTTCAACAGTCCGGGGTCTCCGCTGTCGTATTTTACGCTTCATAATGCGCCGATGGGAGACAGGTCTGGACTGTAGGCGGGCCAGGAAAGTACCCGCACTCTTTTTTTATGAAGCCACGCTGTTGTAACACGTGCTGAATGTGGCTTGGCATTGTCTTGCTGAAATAAGCAGGGGCATCCATGAAAAAGACGGCGCTTAGATGGCAGCATATGTTGTTCCAAAACCTGTATGTACCTTTCAGCATTAATGGTGCCTTCACAGATGTGTAAGTTACCCATGTCTTGGGCACTAATGCACCCCCATACCATCACACATGCTGGCTTTTGAACTTTGCATCGATAACAGTCTGGATGGTTCGCTTCCCCTTTGGTCCGGATGACACGATGTCGAATATTTATAAAAACAATTTGAAATGTGGACTCGTCAGACCACAGAACACTTTTCCTCTTTGCATGAGTCCATCTCAGATGATCTCGGGCCCAGAGAAGCCGGCGGCGTTTCTGGATGTTGTTGATAAATGGCTTTCGCTTTGCATAGTAGAGCTTTAACTTGCACTTACAGATGTAGCGACAAACTGTATTTAGTGACAGTGGTTTTCTGAAGTGTTCCTGAGCCCATGTGGTGATATCCTTTAGAGATTGATGTCGGTTTTTGATACAGTGCCGTCTGAGGGATCGGAGGTCACGGTCATTCAATGTTGGTTTCCGGCAATGCCGCTTACGTGGAGTAATTTCTCCAGATTCTCTGAACCTTTTGATGATATTATGGACCGTAGATGTTGAAATCCCTAAATTTCTTGCAATTGCACTTTGAGAATTGTTGTTCTTAAACTGTTTGACTATTTGCTCACGCACTTGTGGACAAAGGGGTGTACCTCGCCCAATCCTTTCTTGTGAAAGACTGAGCATTTGTTGGGAAGCTGTTTTTATACCCAATCATGGCACTCACCTGTTCCCAATTAGCCTGCACACCTGTGGGATGTTCCAAATAAGTGTTTGATGAGCATTCCTCAACTTTATCAGTATTTATTGCCACCTCTCCCTACTTCTTTGTCACATGTTGCTGGCATCAAATTCTCAAGTTAATGATTATTTGCAAAAAAAAAACAAGTTTATCAGTTTGAACATCAAATATGTTGTCTTTGTAGCATATTCAACTGAATATGGGTTAAAAATGATTTGCAAATCATTGTATTCCGTTTATATTTACATCTAACACAATTTCCCAACTCATATGGAAACAGGGTTTGTACAAGGTGCACTGGATTATAGGACACATTAAAGGAGTCAAATTATTATTATTATTTTTCCAAATTGAAAACACTTCCTTGTGGTCTTTTATTTGTCGGTCAAATGTACAGACTTTCTTAATCCAGCACATGACCATTATAAAACAGCAACACAGTATCAGTGCAGTGTCAATACAGCTAGTGAGTGTGCCATACACTCACTGAGGCATCATTTACCTATCACTGGTATATATCCTATGGCTTATAAAACGGTGCGGCTAATTTACGAATTTTTATTCGCTAATGTTTTGTATTCAACAAATAGTTTTCATATCACACCGACAGACACTGAAAAGGTGTGCTATTGTTTGTGCTATGGCGCCATCTTTTGTTCGTTCACTGGAGGTTGAAAATGTACTTCCTTTTTCGTGCCTTGGAACAGAAGTATAACAGTCCACAGCGTTTCTGCTCAAAAGGATTCTTCATTCATCACGCCAAGCAACGTTTGTAAGTTTTCCAATATAACTAAAACAATTCATACTAACTAAACCGTCCAATGTGTAATGTCTGTAGGAGTGTTTTCATGCATATTTGTACCTGTTTTTGTAATGTAATCAATCTTGCGTCGTTAGCATTAGCGAATATTCTAACACTTTAACAAGTGTCAGTGTTAGTATTATTAACACACAATGGCATTCTTTTTGTATTGTTTAAATCTCGTAAATTTACCAAAACGTCACCGTGGAGTTATTGAGTCTCTTTAGCTGATTGGAGAGCTACCTTACGCAGCCAGTGGGTCCATAAGGATGACTTCTGTTTTGTTTGATCAGCCATTTTACTGCTTTTTACAGGCGCCCCTTGGGAAACAAATAAGGTATGCAAATCTAGTGTGAAGTGAAGTGAATTATATTTATATAGCACTTTTCTCTAGTGACTCAAAGCACTTTACATAGTAAAACCCAATATCTAAGTTACATTTAAACCAGTGTGGGTGGCACTGGGAGCAGGTGGGTAAAGTGTCTTTCCCAAGTACACAACGGCAGTAACTAGGATGGCGGATGCGGGGATCGAACCTGCAACCCTCAAGTTGCTGGCACGGCCGCTCTACCATACCGCCCCAAATCTAGCCATCCATCCATTTTCTACCGATTGTCCCTCTCGAGGTCGCGGGGGACTGAAGCCTATTCCAGCTGGGCAGCTGATCGCAAGGCCATATGAACATTTACACACATCTTTCATACCGATATAGAGTCGTGGTCAAAAGTTTACATACACTTGTAAAGAACATAATGTCATGACTGTCTTGAGTTTCCAATCATTTCTACAACTGTTATTTTATTGTGATAGAGTGATTGGAGCACATACTTGTTGGTCACAAAAAACATTCATGAAGTTTGGTTCTTTTATGAATTTATTATGGGTCTATTGAAAATGTGACCAAATCTGCTTTGTCAAAAGAATACATACAGCAATGTTACTATTTGGTTACACTTGGTTACACTTTTGGATGGATGGATGGAAGCCATCCACAAGCTTCTGGCAAGCACCTGGTTGAATTTTTGACCACTCCACTTGACAAAATGTGTTGGTTTTCTGACAGGACTTTGGGGAAGCCATTCTAAAACTTTAATTCTAGCTTGATTTAGCCATTCCTTTACCACTTTTGATGTGTGTTTGGGGTCATTGTCCTGTTGGAACACCCAACTGCGCTCAAGACCCAACCTCCGGGCTGATGATTCTAGGTTATCCTGAAGAATTTGGAGGTAATCCTCCTTTTTCATTGTCCCATTTACTCTCTGTAAAGCATCAGTTCCATTGGCAGCGAAACAGTACCAGAGCATAATACTACCACCACCATGCTTGACGGTAGGATTGGTGTTGCTGGGATTAAAGACCTCACCTTTTCTCCTCCAAACATATTGCTGGGTATTATGGCCAAACAGCTAGATTTTTGTTTCATCTGACCACATAATTTTCTTCCAGAAGATCTTATATTTGTCCATGTGATGTCAGAGGTTAGGTCTTGGGCGCAGTTGGGTGTTCCAACAGGACTATGACCCCAAACACACGTCAAAAGTGGTAAAGGAATGGCTAAATCAGGCTAGAATTACGGTTTTAGAATGGCCTTCCCAAAGTCCTGACTTAAACGTGTGGACAATGCTGAAGAAACAAGTCCATGTCAGAAAACCAACACATTTAACTGAACTGCACTGTGGTCACAAATTTAACCAGAAGCTTGCCAGAAGCTTGTGGATGGCTACCAAAAGAGCCTTATTGTAGTGAAACTTGCCAAGGGACATGTAACCAAAAATTAACATTGCTGTATGTATACTTTTGACCCAGCAGGTTTGGTCACATTTTCAGTAGACCCATAATAAATTCATAAAAGAACCAAACTTCATGAATGTTTTTTGTGACCAACAAGTATGTGCTCCAATCACTCTATCACAAAAAAACAAGAGTTGTAGAAATGATTGGAAACTCAAGACAGCCATGACATCATGTTCTTTACAAGTGTATGTAAACTTTTGACCACGACTGTATATCTGCGGCTTTAGTCCACTGCACCTAATATACAGTATGTAAAAATATTTTTTTCTTTTAAAATTTGGTGCGTGCAACTTAAAATTTATTTTTGTACTTAGTGTGTGGAAATATGCGAGTCAAAACAAAAGCGTATTTAGTTATGTTCAGGATTTTTCATGTGGTGGTTTTTTGTACTAAGCTGACATTGTTGGAGTTGAAATAAGCAGAACTACAACACCCCTACCCCCCATAATCAATTCTCATTTGGCCTTTTGGCTGCCTTATCCATTTCAAAATCTGATTTCCAGCAAATGGACAACCTGGGTTCAACAACTGGGTCATGACACACGATAGATTGCTGTGGGAACACACTGTATGCTCAGAGTGGGTTTGTAGCCGGTCAAATGTGATGAGAAAGCATAAACTGAATTGCCCACATGCTGGAAACCTTTTAATGATGACATAAAGTGAACACTACAAAGGCCACCAGACTGATGCTTACTGTCCTATAATGGCTTATTCTTACCATGAGCCTGGGGGCTGTAGTATAGAATAATAGCACATCGTTTTATAAATATGTTTCTGCTACAACCACTACATGTTATGTCTTTAAAACCACAAATTAAGTCATATTAATCTGGCAGGTGGACTCATCAAGACTTTTTAAGTCACACTCATGCACACACACACAGACACACGTGACTATCACACAACAATCATAGAAGGAGAAGCCAGGAGGGAAAGCAGGCAAGCAAAAAAAAAAGCAAACAACACAGTTAGAAGTGGAGATAACTCACCGATAGGAATGACTATCCCCAAGACAGCGACTGTGATGTTGTTGCCTATGAGGTAGTGATCACTCGCAGCTGACAAGGAGGAGCAAGAGAGAAGGAAACACAACTTAGCCCAAAGTTCTTTTCAAACACATCCCCAAAGACCTTGCGAGAGCGAAATAAAATAATGTTGCAGCAGGGAAGCATCATTTTGGAAACGTGTGCAATAAACTGCGCGAGTGATGGTAGATGTTCTCATTTTATTCTAAATGGCATCATTTCTTTCATTTATTGTTTGACTTTTTTTTTCTGAATTTAGTCACAAAAATATAGTAATGTGCAAAACTCTTAGGCTACCACTATATGTATTAGCGGTGTCCTAATTCGACTTTTCCACTTCTGGTACGATACCGATATTGGACCCTTGAGTGTTGGCTGATATTAACCTGATACGATATCAGCACAAATCATAGCACATACTTTTATTATTTTGTAGGGTGGAAAGTTAGAAAAGATTTGACCAAATGAGTTTATTCAGAGTTAAAGAACAATGGTAGGTATGAAAAACGCAAATTTTATGGCAAATTTATGCTTCTGAAGTGGAATGTTGATTTGTGTTTGGCAACACCCAGTGGTCAATAAATTAGGGTCATAACAGGAAATTGAATTATGTTTGTTACTGTTTACTTTCTAATAAACTTCTCTGCCTTGTATCTTTTTATTTCGAAAATCCTCGAAAAAATTGTCGCACAGCAGCTAAATGAACACTTAGTGTCTAACAATCTCTGTGAACCTTTTCAATCCGGTTTCAGGGCAAATCACTCTACGGAGACAGCCCTCGCAAAAATGACTAATGATCTACTGCTAACGATGGATTCTGATGCGTCATCTATGTTGCTGCTTCTTGATCTTAGCGCTGCTTTCGATACCGTCGATCATAATATTTTATTAGAGCGTATCAAAACACGTATTGGTATGTCAGACTTAGCTTTGTCGTGGTTTAACTCTTATCTTACTGACAGGATGCAATGCGTCTCCCATAATAATGTGACCTCGGACTATGTTAAGGTAACGTGCGGAGTTCCTCAGGGTTCGGTTCTTGGCCCTGCACTCTTTAGTATTTACATGCTGCCGCTAGGCGACATCATACGCAAATACGGTGTTAGCTTTCATTGCTATGCTGATGACACCCAACTCTACATGCCCCTAAAGCTGACCAACACGCCGGATTGTAGTCAGCTGGAGGCGTGTCTTAATGAAATTAAACAATGGATGTCCGCTAACTTCTTGCAACTCAACGCCAAGAAAACGGAAATGCTGATTATCGGTCCTGCTAAACACCGACATTTATTTAATAATACCACCTTAACATTTGACAACCAAACAATTACACAAGGCAAATCAGTAAAGAATCTGGGTATTATTTTCGACCCAACTCTCTCCTTTGAGTCACACATTAAAAGTGTTACTAAAACGGCCTTCTTTCATCTCCGTAATATCGCTAAAATTCGTTCTATTTTATCCACTAGCGACGCTGAGATCATTATTCATGCGTTCGTTACGTCTCGTCTCGACTACTGTAACGTATTATTTTCGGGTCTCCCTATGTCTAGCATTAAAAGACTACAATTGGTACAAAATGCGGCTGCTAGACTTTTGACAAGAACAAGAAAGTTTGATCATATTACGCCAATACTGGCTCACCTGTACTGGCTTCCTGTGCACTTAAGATGTGACTTTAAGGTTTTACTACTTACGTATAAAATACTACACGGTCTAGCTCCGTCCTATCTTGTCGATTGCATTGTACCATATGTCCCGGCAAGAAATCTGCGTTCAAAGAACTCCGGCTTATTAGTGATTCCCAGAGCCCAAAAAAAGTCTGCGGGCTATAGAGCGTTTTCTATTCGGGCTCCAGTACTATGGAATGCCCTCCCGGTAACAATTAGAGATGCTACCTCAGTAGAAGCATTTAAGTCCCATCTTAAAACTCATTTGTATACTCTAGCCTTTAAATAGCCCCCCTGTTAGACCAGTTGATCTGCCGTTTCTTTTCTTTTCTCCTCTGCTCCCCTTTTCCTTGTGGAGATGGGGGGGGGGGGGGGGGGGGGGGGGGGCACAGGTCCGGTGGCCATGGATGAAGTGCTGGCTGTCCAGAGTCGGGGCCCGGGGTAGACCGCTCGCCTGTGCATCGGCTGGGAACATCTCTGCGCTGCTGACCCGTCTCCGCTCGGGATGGTTTCCTGCTGGCCCCACTAGGGACTGGACTCTTACTATTATGTTGGATCCACTATGGACTGGACTCTCACAATATTATGTCAGACCCACTCGACATCCATTGCTTTCGGTCTGCCCTAGAGGGGGAGGGGGGGTTACCCACATATGCGGTCCTCTCCAAGGTTTCTCATAGTCATTCACATCGACGTCCCACTGGGGTGAGTTTTTCCTTGCCCTTATGTGGGCTTTGTACCGAGGATGTCGTTGTGGCTTGTGCAGCCCTTTGAGACACTTGTGATTTAGGGCTATATAAATAAACATTGATTGATTGATATCTGTAAGTAATATGTAACTATAATGATTTGATACTTGTTTGTATTGACATGTGATGTTTTAGACCCTTCTTAAGACTTATCTCTTCTCGCTGGCCTTTGACCTGAGCTGAGTCCGCCCACTTGGCCACCATTGCTAGTCCACGCCCCCACCCCCTTCGCTTTAGTTTTATTTTTCAATTTGTCGCACTTTTATTATTATTATTTGTATTTTTATTTAGCAAATTTTTACTTTTTATTCGACCCCTTTTACCGTATTGGTTTTGCACTATCTTGTTCAGCTCATTCATTGTTTACGTTCTTTGTTTGTTTTTTTTGTTTGTTGTTTTATGTTTTGTTTTTGTTTTTTGCTCTATGCTTTTTTAACTTGTAAAGCACTGTGGTTCAATTTAAAAGTTGTCGTAAACGTGCTAAATAAATAAAGTTGACTTGACTTGACTTGACTAGACTGCAATATTTTTCAATTAGCTCCTGTAGCCTACAGCCTAACATTTTTACCTTTTGTAGATGACTTCACTAAGTACAAGGAACTACCAACCTTAAAGGGGAACATTATCACAATTTCAGAAGGGTTAAAACTATAAAAAAAAACAGTTCCCAGTGGCTTATTTTATTTTTCGAAGTTTTTTTCAAAATTTTACCCATCACGCAATATCCCTAAAAAAGCTTCAAAGTGCCTGATTCAAACCATCGTTATAAACACCCGTCCATTTTCCTGTGACGTCACAAAGGGAAGCCAACACAAACAAACATGGCGCATAGAACAGCAAGCTATAGCGACATTAGCTCGGATTCAGACTCGGATTTCAGCGGCTTAAGCGATTCATCAGATTACGCATGTATTGAAACGGATGTTGTAGTGTGGAGGCAGGTAGCGAAAACGAAATTGAAGAAGAAACTGAAGCTATTGAGCCATATCGGTTTGAACCGTATGCAAGCGAAACCGAGGAAAACGACACGACAGCCAGCGACACGGGAGAAAGCGAGGACGAATTCGGCGATCGCCTTCTAACCAACGATTGGTATGTGTTTGTTTGGCATTAAAGGAAACTAACAACTATGAACTAGGTTTACAGCATATGAAATACGTTTGGCAACAACATGCACTTTGAGAGTGCAGACAGCCCAATTTTCATCAATTAATATATTCTGTAGACATACCCTCATCCGCTGATCTGTCCAGTTTTGGAGTTGATGTCAGCAGGCCAGGGAAGCTAGGGTCGATATTCTTCTCTTGATCATCTTCGGTGGCATAAGGGACGGTGTGAGCCAAGACATCCAGGGGGTTTAGCTCGCTCGTCTGCGGGAACAAACTGCCGCCATTGCTTGCCGTGCTACCGAGGTCCAGATTCAATGGGGGTCTGGCGGCAGATTTCTTTGACTTTATCGTTGGAAATGCATCTGCTTTGAGTGTCGCAGGATATCCACACATTCTTGCCATCTCTGTCGTAGCATAGCTTTCGTCGGTAAAGTGTGCGGAACAAACGTCCAATTTCTTGCCACTTTCGCATCTTTGGGCCACTGGTGCAACTTGAATCCGTCCCTGTTCGTGTTGTTACACCCTCCGACAACATACCGACGAGGCATGATGTCTCCAAGGTACGGAAAACAGTCGAAAAAACGGAAGATAACAGAGCTGATTTGACTCGGTGTTTGAGAAAATGGCGGATTGCTTCCCGATGTTGTGACGTCATCGCTCCGCGAGCGAATATTAGAAAGGTGTTTAATTCGCCAAAATTCACCCATTTAGAGTTCGGAAATCGGTTAAAAAAATATATGGTCTTTTTTCTGCAACATCAAGGTATATATTGTGTCACACCTGGATGAAGTCTTGTCTGGGTTTCGTCTGGTTTCATGTTGTCTTGTCATTTCCTGTTTTATTTTGAAAGGTTAACTCTCCCTCTCGTTTCAGGTCACTTGCCTTTCCTCCCGTTTCACTGGTCTGATGTCTCTCCTGATTGCCTGATTGTGCCCACCTGTGTCACCCTCCCTCATGTGTATAAATGTCTCTTCTTCCTCTTGTCTTGTGCCAGAGTATATTGTCTCGTCACGTACCTTCAGCCTTCGTCCACAGTCTCGAACCAAGTTGTTAAGTATTGCCTCGCCTTATTTATTGATTTCTTTGTTTCCTCTGAGAAAGAGTGATTTTCGTTTGCTAAAGTTTTTGGTCAAGTTTTTTTGTGTGTTATTTCATAGTGCCTTGCCTTCCTTTTTTCCTCCTCTTGGAGCGCTTTAGTTTGTAGTTATCTCAGCTCTTTATAGCGTACTTTCTGTTTATAGTTTCTTGTCTCCTCTGCATGATTTATTTACCTTTTTGTAGCTAATCATAGATTTTTTGTTATTTTTTTTGTTATTAGATTCATGTGTAATTTTGCTATTGCCTTTTTCCTCCCTATGGAGTGACTTTCCGTTTATGGCCTTATGCCTATATGTCTTTTGTTTCTCTATTGTATCAAAGCTAGATTCTGTAGCCGCTTTGTTTTAATCACTCTGTTCAAAGAGATTTCAAAGAAAACTGTTTAAATAAAGCCTGTGTCAATTGTTCCCCTTCTGCACCTGAGTCCTCATTCTCGCCAAGTCGTAACATATTGACGCTTACATAGGTCTGGTGATAATGTTCCCCTTTAACATATAGATGTTAACAAGCTTTCTAGCTTTACACAAGTAAATGCGCTGCAGGACTGTTTGTATCGGAGATTATAGAATAGAATAGAATAGAATATATCTTTATTGTCATTGTACATTGTACAACAAAATTGTAAGCAAAACTAATTTAGTGCAAATTCATAACACATAAAACCATAAGAACATAGATAAATAGATACAAATACATGAAATACATAAAAATAGCAAGCGCACAGCTCACATGCACAGTCATTATTGTCGTCTTGTGTTCAGCGACACTATTGCTCTTGGGTAAAAAGTGTTATATCGAACACTTTGGATGCAAGCCCATATCATCTGATACTTGTTTTTTTGCTGATATCTGACCAATATTTAATATCAATATTGGATCGGTACACCCCCAATTTGTATTGTTTTGATCAACGTCCCTTAAAATAACATGCGTGGCTCGGTTGGTAGAGCGGCCCTGCCAGCAACCTGAGGGTTCCAAGTTCGATCCCCGCTTCCGCCATCCTTGTCACTGCCGTTGTGTCCTTGGGCAAGACACTGCCACCTGCTCCCGGTGCCACCCGCACTGGTTTAAATGCAGCTTAAAGATGTAAATAATGGCTTTCAATATGTAAAGAGAGAGTCTCTAGAAAAAAGCGCTGTATAAATATAATTCACTTCACTACATCTTCTGCCCTCACTGTGCGTTCATATACACAGCTATGCAGCAAGCTAAACACTCTTCAAGCCGTGTAAAACTGTAAAGCAATACAAACGTACTCTTGGTTACATGTTTACAAACAAAGATAAGCTCTATTGACATTATTTTATACCTGTTTATCAAACAGGTACAAAACTAAATATTCCCTAATCACATAACTAGACAAACTTACAGATTGTGCTTCTTGATTAGCAAACCATAAAGGATGGAGGAAGATTGAATTTAGCTGCCTTCACAATTCACTGCAGTCATCAAAAAGTCCGCTTCAACGTTTACAACAGTATTTGTTGACTGGGGACAAATCAACATTACCAGTAGAGGGTGCTAATAACAGCTAATTACAAACCACACTGAGATACGTCACACTGTCAGTTCACACTGTTCTTGTTCTTGCATCCTTCAGAATTAATTTGTAATTCTTTACAGGCCCCTACTAAATTGGTTAACTTACGACATGTATCATAGACGTGGATTCTGCTGCTCACGGCTCTCTTTCCTCCTACTATCCAAAGGCCTGCAGCCTTTATAGCACCTTCCCATTCACAGGTGTCAGTGGTAAGCTCTCTGTGGATAGTCTGCTCACAAATACTGACCGGTGCAGCAAATCCTAGGCGGTCAAACAAGCTGTTGATGGTTGAAAGTACACCACGTCGTGTGAAAAGCTTCTCATCCACTGCTATATTAAAGATGAAATTGTCTGGAAGTAGATCCCATCTCAGACCTAGACTATGTAATGGCCATAGGGGTCCATCGATGTGTATATGTATAATAAATTGCCAGTCACAATTAACTTGTGCTCAGCTGAGAAAATAAATATATATATATATATAGATACTTATTATGTCATTCATTTACTTATTATGAACGGTTACAGGCGTATTCTATAAATCATGCTAATATTAAAAATGTAACTTAATATGTGGGGATATAAAAGGCATCCGGTGCTATCAGACCGGGCGGAAGCGGAAATTGACGTCACAAACCACCTGGAGCACCTGTCAAGACACAGCGTTCGTTGCTACATAGCCACTTCATGGAAGAATCCTAATTTTTGACCTTTTTTGTGGACTTTCCATTGGCCTGTGGAGAACCGGGACAACAGAGACTCTTTCCAGGAGGACTTTGAGTTGGATGCGCAGACGCGGTACTGTGAGTACGCAGCTGCGGCTTCCAACATTTGATCGCTTGCCCGTACGTGCATGCCGATATGTGCATGTCACGTACGTAACTTTGGGGAAATATACGTGTTTGGGGGACGGCGTGGCGAAGTTGGTTGAGTGGTCGTGCCAGCAATCGGAGGGTTGCTGGTTACTGGGGTTCAATCCCCACCTTCTACCATCCTAGTCACGTCCGTTGTGTCCTTGGGCAAGACACTTCACCCTTGCTCCTGATGGCTGCTGGTTAGCGCCTTGCATGGCAGCTCCCGCCATCAGTGTGTGAATGTGTGTGTGAATGGGTGAATGTGGAAATACTGTCAAAGCGCTTTGAGTACCTTGAAGGTAGAAAAGCGCTATACAAGTATAACCCATTTATCATTTATCATTATATGAACTTTGGGGAGGTGAACGGTACTTTGGGCTGTGGGATTGAGTGTTTTGTGCGGGTGTTTGATTTCTATTGGCGGGTTATATGGACGGGAGGGGGGAGGTGTTTGTTATGCGGGATTGATTTGTGGCATATTAAATATAAACCTGGTTGTGTTGTGGCTAATAGTTATACATGTCTTGTGTTTATTTACTGTATTAATCATTCCCAGCTGAATATCAGTTCCCACCCGTGACTCCTTAATTTGCATAGTGGCAGAGACACCCGGAGAACTTGGGTGCGTTTGATACTATGTTGTAGTGGAGGAGAATCCTGACCAATGTCAAGGTCTCGTAGGCCTTTAGCGAGGTCTTCTCCTGGAAAAGCTTTCATGATATCTGACACGTTGGAACTGATTTTGTGGCGTCTGAGGTTTGACTGGGCTAACATGTCTTGTGTTCTTTTCAGCACGTCAATTGCGTCCTTCGCGCTGGGGAATTATTTCAGCCCATCGTCCACATAGAAATTACGTTCCAAGAAGCGTCGAGTTTCAGCACCAAACTCTTGCTCTCCTTCCTTGGCAGTCCTCCTTAACCCATACTTTGCCACCGCTGGCAAAGGGCTGTTGCCGAACATGTGGACCATGGATCATGGTCACGAAACCACAAGAACCTAAGGTAGTCACAATGATCTTCTCTGACCAAGACTCTGTAGAGCATCTGCTGAATGTCAAACATAATGGCAACTGGTTCACTTATAAATCACTGTAGGACCCCAATCAGACTGTTGTTTAAATCTGGACCTTGGAGCAACGCATCATTCAAAGCAAAGCGGTTGTGTTGTGCATTTGAGTCGAACACAACCGTGATCTGTCCCGGCTTTCTGGGGTGGTAGATTCTAAAGCTTGGTAGGTACCAACCCTCTTAGTCCTCTTCCAGTGCAGGTGCAACTTCCGCATGATAGTTACTAAAAATCTTCTTCATGAAGTACACAAAGTAATCGATGGTAATTGATGGTATTCTTTGTTATGGATTTTGGGGAAATTCTCTAGTCCCGTGAAAAGAGATGCTTCAATAGCCTTGGGAGAACCGTAACTCCCATATAATCGCTGCCACACCATCGTCAGGTCGTTAGCATGCTCTACTTTAATTCGTTTTGCATGTTGCAGTGCGTCTTCACAAAGCCACTTGATTAGTAGATCATTGTCTTCACTTGGTTTAAGCTTCAACCCTTCAACTGCATCGCAGAAGCTAGCTTTCAAAGACAGATATTTTTCTGGTCGATTGTCGGACATCTTTAGGTCACGGCCAGCTAGGTAGGTGACAAGATCAGAAATGTCATTAGGTGTGCTTAGAGGCCCCTGTGATCGATCAGTTGTGTTGCTGCAGTGTGGTAGATGATCGTAAGCAGTTAACTGGGTGAGACTTGTGGGCTGGTCCCCATGTTGGGTTGGAATTTGAAGGGGTTGTGAGCTGCTAATTTGAGCCTGGCAACGACATTTTGAGATTGTGTGAGCTGCAAAACATCTGATGCTTGAGGTGCATGTAAGGCCCTTTCATACTATCTTCTTGGTCTGCGGCTGCTTCCAACACTTGTGCAGCCGCTAACACAGCTTCGGCTTCACCTTCCTCTTAATGCGTTTAATGTGGCATCCACACAGGCTTTTTCAACTGTCATCTTTATTTGCCGCTTTGCATATGTAGCTTTTACACGTGCAGCTTCAGCCCTTGCCCTATTGCGGTGATGCTGACATTAGCACAAACATTTACATCATAATATCATCTAAAACTAAAAGAAAACATATTGCTGCACTTAACATTACCTTGTACTCAAATCATCTTACTGTTTCTTTTGTACTATAAGACTGTACTTTTCCCCCACGTTTTGAACCCTGCGCTTTATACAATGCAGTTAATTTATAGATTTTCCAGGTTCACATGCTTCACATGCCGCCAATAAATTTAGCCTCGTCACATCAGACCAATGAAATTGCTGAAACCAGTCAAGGCGGACCAATGAAATTGCTCTTGTTGAATCAAATACACTCACACAGTCATTCAGTCAGCCGTGCTTTATGGACTCACCCTCATCATGGAGACAAAAAACGACAAAATGTGCACGACCCGGAAGTTAAGTGAATTATATTTTATATAGCGCTTTTTCTCTAGTGACTCAAAGCACTTTACATAGTGAAACCCAATATCTAAGTTACATTTAAACCAGTGTGGGTGGCACTGGGAGCAGGTGGGTAAAGTGTCTTGCCCAAGGACATTTCGGCAGTGACTAGGATGGCAGAAGCGGGGATCGAACATGCAACCCTCAAGTTGCTGGCACGGCCACTCTACCAACCGAGCTATACCGCTCCAAGTGTGTACATCTGCGGCTTATATATGAGTGCAGCCAAAATTTGTACAAAATAACATTTGTACAAAAAATATGTTGGGTGCTGCTTATAATTAGGGGAGCTCTATGGCCCAGAAATTACAGTAGTTTTTTTTAACTTTTAGCCAACTACTCCTGCAGAAAGTATTGCGTTCATTCCCTTTCCTCTCTCCCTAAGCCCCAGCAAGTTACAGTAGTATAAACCTTTGGTTCAAATCCTGTTTCACTCTTTCTAATTAACAGCAGCCTAGCCATTAGGAAGACTGAAATGACGGCCCTAATGAAGTCTCATGAGAAGATTAACAGAAGTGACAACAGTAATAGTAGCCCTGGATTCTGATGCTACTCAAGTAACTGAACCACACTCTCAATTGGACAAGACTCAGTTGTCTTTAGAGAGATAGCACACAATTAAAATAATTGCAAAAAATTGTTTTTTGTCACTCCTGGGCGTCCCTTACTGTTATGAAACATCGGTTCATGAATATTCTCATTCATCCTGGTGAATCTATTTACAGGGCAATGGATCGATCGTAACTGGACTGTTGAGGTTGTCTTAAAAAAAGTTTGAAGGAGAAGTCTAATCCAAGCACGCTTCATTAGTTCATGCTCAAAGACCTAGATGTGACTCATTGGTACCAATTTATGGTACTTTTGTGCGTGTTCACATGGTAATACATGCTCATTTGTTTAATCCTAAAATGTCATTTTGTTATTTAACATATAACACTGAGCTGATAATCAAAACTGTGCTGTCTTGTTTTCGTCCACTTCTGAGTCTCATCCATTTCAGTTTGTCCTTAGTGTGTCAATACAGTAAGGTGAAAGTGCCGGTCTTATCTTTTGTTGAGTCATGCAAAGTGTTTATACTGTAAGTATCACACTTACTACAGTACCAGCCTTTTTGATTGTAACGTGCATCTTAGTTGTAGTTTTCATTACCACATTTGAATGTGTTGGCATCGCCATGTAAAATTGCTAATGCTAATCAATAGGATGTATATGGCATATACAATATAAATTAACATTGAGTTCACAAATTTTGAAAACTGGAGCCTTACTTTTGCTTGCTTTGTTGGTGTCGAAAACTGCAACATTACCTAGAGGCAGTGTTCTACAAATATGCAAATTTCCCTGCCAAGTGCTAGAGTCTACAACCGGACGTGATGTCATGTGCGACAACGGTATCTAAATAAGATACGGTTTTTATTTGACATTAATTATTACCTGGCAGTACTGACGGAATTCAGTTCAGTACCTATACAAGTATTGAATTTGGTACCCATCCAAAGATAAGACAACTCTAGCTGAGGGGACGTGGTTTCACTAGTTTGCAATGTAGACCTTTGCCAATCAACAACAGTCGTTTAGGTGGCATCCCCCTCGTTAGACTGTAGTTCTATATCTCAAAAAAGCAAAACCATTCTTGATTGAGGGGTTACCACGACCTTAGAGGACAAATACTTTGGATCCAACGCCATCACCTCAAACTATAGAGCTCATCAGTCTAGTTTTTAACCAAAAACTGATGGAGCTTGCTCGCATGAGAGACGAAAAGAGTTCCAAGATAACCTAAACAGTCCAGTTGGGATCGATCGAATGGCGTGAGGATACATTGACCTGGATCAATGAGACTATTCATATTCATAGATGTGTTTTCTGTTTAAAGCTTCTGCCCAAAGAAAGGAAAACTTCTATGTTTCTTAACTGTTGTCATCAGTTGAAAATCCACGATTGTAAGGAAACAAAAGCAAGACATATCGAAATATAATTGCTTATTTAAGACACTAAACTAAACAGTTATGTAAAGGCACCATTTAATTCAATGAACTTAATGAGATTGAAAAGCAAGAAGACAAATGCATGCAGCACGTTCCTAGAAAATTGCAATATATTCCAGTATTCCAGTGTGCATCATAAACGTCAACAAAAAAATCAGCTCAAATTAAAAAAAAGTGTTTAGAATTAAATTATACTATACATCCCTAGGTCTGTTAAAGGCCTACTGAAACCCACTACTACCGACCACGCAGTCTGATAGTTTATATATCAATGATGAAATCTTAACATTGCAACACATGCCAATACGGGTTAGCTTACTAAAGTGCAATTTTAAATTTCGCGCAAAATATCCTGCTGAAAACGTCTCGGTATGATGACGCCTGCACGTGACGTCACGGATTGTAGAGGACATTTTGGGACAGCATGGTGGCCAGCTATTAAGTCGTCTGTTTTCATCGTAAAATCCCACAGTATTCTGGACATCTGTGTTGGTGAATCATTTGCAATTTGTTCAATGAACAATGGAGACAGCAAAGAAGAAAGCTGTAGGTGGGAAGCGGTGTATTGCGGCAGGTGTCGTGCCGGATAACGCACCCCCGCCGTAGACTGCACCCCCTGACTGTTGTGCCGGATAACACAGCCGGTGTTTCATTGTTTACATTCCCGGAAGATGACAGTCAAGCTTTACCTTGGCCTGTGGAGAACTGGGACAACAGAGACTCTTACCAGGAGGACTTTGAGTTGGATGCGCAGACGCGGTACCGTGAGTACGCATGCAGCTGTGGCTTCCAAACATTTGATCGCTTGCCCGTACGTAACTTTGGGGACTTTGGGGAAATATATGTGCTGTATGAACTTTGGGGAGGTGAACGGTACTTTGGGCTGTGGGATTGAGTGTGTTGTGCAGGTGTTTGAGTTGTATTGGCGGGTTATATGGACGGGAGGGGGGAGGTGTTTGTTATGCGGGATTAATTTGTGGCATATTAAATATAAGCCTGGTTGTGTTGTGGCTAATAGAGTATATATATGTCTTGTGTTTATTTACTGTTTTTGTCATTCCCAGCTGAATACCAGGTCCCACTAGCCTCTCACAGCATCTTCCCTATCTGAATCGCTCCCACTGCCCTCTAGTCCTTCACTCTCACTTTCCTCATCCACGAATCTTTCATCCTCGCTCAAATCAATGGGGAAATCGTCGCTTTCTTGGTCCGAATCGCTCTCGCTGCTGGTGGCCATGATTGTAAACAATGTGCAGATGTGAGGAGCTCCACAACCTGTGACGTCACGCTACTCGTCTGCTACTTCCGGTACAGGCAAGGCTTTTTTTATCAGCGACCAAAAGTTGCGAACTTTATCGTCGATGTTTTCTACTAAATCCTTTCAGCAAAAATATGGCAATATCGCGAAATGATCAAGTATGACACATAGAATGGACCTGCTATCCCCGTTTAAATAAGAAAATCGCATTTCAGTAGGCCTTTAATCCAATGCATATTGCATGTTCTTACTATTTTATATTGTTAAAATGTAATTAAACAAAGTCATGTATATAGTCCAACACAGCAATAGAACATTCATCTCAGAGGAACATTTAAAGTGGAAGCTCAGCGAATAGTTTTTTTTTTTTACACGTTTTATTACGAGCATCAGCGAAGAGGAACATTTAGATTTGTAAGTGCATATGTGCCATGTGTAATAGCTGCAGTTTATCTTTCCTCTTCTCCCCCACGCAACAATCCTGAGGCTTTATCTCCTTACAAAACGCCAGCCGCCTCTCTCAGCACATGTGTAACAGCTGACTTGACAGAGCGCACTGAGTTGGAAATTATAACACATGGCCCGTAGGTATGGAGACATGACTTGTTCCTGCCCCATTTTCTACTCTGTATCTGCTTCAGCTCTCGTCTGGAGCGCTTATAGATATGGAGCGTAAAAAAAAAAAAACATGACCAAAAAGTTAAAAGGCAAATCATCGTTTTCTTTAATTCCCTTCAAAACCACTTTTGCCTCATTTACCACGTTATTTTTCCTTGCTCATAATGGCTGAATTTTATACCTAAGCAATCAATACTGTGAGGCTTTTTAGTAGCGCTTGACTGCCATGTTTGTTTTTAAAGGGGACCTATGATGATTCTAATCTACTTGTATTGGATATGCTTTGGTGAAAATGTAAAAAACAAAATGTGTAAACACAGACTTATCTATTTTATAGACATCAGAGCAGGCGAAATGGCATGAGATGAGAGGGATATTAGGTCCCCTTTAAGCTCTCTTCATATTTTTTGAGAGTCTAACAAGACTCATTTAAAGTATTTTCTCTGTATAGTTTTTCATACACTTCCGTTTTAGTTTAGTCAGTGACTCAATTACCACACGTTTTAAAACAATCGACAGCGGCTGCGGAATAAGCCGCAGTGGGGTCAAAAAACGCTGCGAGTGACGAATAAGGTGAGAAACAATGAATTCAAGAAATAACTTGTAGGGATGCACGATTAATTGAGATCAAGTTTTTAATTAGTGCAATAGTTGACCGCAAGAGGCTGACGTTTTTCTTTTTGCCAATCAGAATTGTTGAGCCTCGCCTTTGTTCGTCTCTAGCTTGAAACAGGGAGAAAGAGGTCTCACTCTTTACATCACTCTCAGCACCTGAGCGTGTTCATATAACAGTATAATAACTGAACGCTGTGATCCCTCCCTTCAGTCATTCACAATCATTGCCGTGGTGAGTGGAGCGCCAGCTTTGCACACACAGGAAGCTCATACAGCCTCGCAACTCGCCCGTGTTGCTAAGTAAAAAAAAGTTAGGAAATGAAAAATATGATTACAAAGCCAAATGTCCCATTGTGGTAATATATCAGCTTCAAATCGGATACACAATATACGTCCATCAGCAAAGACAAATAAGAGAGAATGCTGTGATCATGTGATGGCAACAAACACAACTTCACCTCGTTTTTCCAACTGGAAAAAAAAGCACTTTAAGATGTTCAATATTTATTTAAGTAAAATTTTTGCTTACAGAAATTAGAGTCTATTGTTTATTTTATTTATTTATTTTGGATAAGTAAAAGTTATTTACCTTCCAATTCCAGTACAATGGTAAACAATTCTACAGTAATATCCTTTTAAATAGTAACTAGCATTATTATATATTATAATAACATTAAATTACAATCATTGCATAGTTTCTATCGATTACTTATTCTGTTTATGAAGAACTGCACTTTTTTATTTTTATTTAGCAATAATAATTTCACAATCATGAGTGACAAGAACACACGTATCCCATTCGCTGCATTGCCAGCTACCAAGAACAAGTCAATTTTTACAAATTAGAATGCAAGAAAAAGAAAAAGTTTTGTCTTTTTGTCTTTCATACGGATTGTGAACGATAGGCAAAATTCCTTAAAAAGTGAAGTTCCCCTTTAAGAGCATGATGTAGACAAAAGCTCTGAGTCTGTCTGCAAAAAGCCAAATATGTTTTAAAGTAAATTATTGCATATGTTCCTTGAGGCAAGAATATGTTGACTGACAATTTAAAAGTAACAGGTCTTCCTTCACTCGTTATTTTTGCACGTTTATACATTTTCTTGTTTAAAATATAAACATCGCAAATCGAATCGCAATTTTGGAGAGAAAAATAGCATTTTTTTTTTAAATTTCTCTAAATTGTGCAGCCCTTGTCAGGATCCCACGTGACAGTTTGGACATTATTAGTTCCCTGTATTTTGTATTATCTCCTGTCCAGTGCTATTATTTTTTTGTCCCACTTATTGTCTGCTTGTTTTTCTCAGTTATTTTACCTTGAAACCTCTCCGCTTTCCCCTGTATTTAACGAATTTCACTTGTCAACATAGCTTCCCCATATGATTCCTGTGTCTGGTTACTTGTGCACTTCCCTGCTGCGCTACCTTTGTGTTTTCTCTCATAAAATAGTTTTTACCTACACTTTGCCTGCTGTCTCTGCATCCTGGGATCCTGACCAACAACGACAAAGAGATTGTAACGCAGCAAAGTACAAATGTGCCACCCAGGTGGATGTCCCCTCCCATTCTCCCCCATTGCCTTCTTTGCCAACCAGAGTGTTTAATAAGGGTGAATGTGATGATAAATGTTAATGTATCCACTTCATTTGTCCTTCATATAAATATTGTTGTAGTACTATAATTATTCTCTATAAAACAGTGTTTGGTGTTAACATATTAGGTGTCAAAAACGGATTAATTGGATTTGAATTATTTCTCATGGGAAAATAATTATTGCTTTTCAACAAACCCTTTGGAACTGCTTAATGATAAAAACCAAGATAACACTATATTTTCAATATTGACTTTTTTGTCTTTCCTTCCAAGTATCACACATTATGCCATTATGCTTCTTGATTATTATTAGTATTATCTGCTGATCAAAAGAACTGCAGCGCCCCTAAGCAGACAAGATCCTGGCAGTTATTACTGCTTATTTAATATTACTGTTTTTGTGTAATCATTATAGATTGCATGTATATTATTGTGTGCAGTTACTGCAGGTTGTATCTGTAAATACTGTACTAACTATAGCTACTAGATGAGCACCTCATCTAGTAGCAATATCCAGCTGACTACCAGTGTCCTCTGCAGTGGACATTTGTTTGTGGTCTATTTCTTTTGTTAGCGTTACACATTTTGTATGGATGTCTACTGCAGAGGATGTTGGTGCTCAGGCAGATATGTTACGTACTTTTGCTCAGTTGAGGACCCTGAAGATAGCATACTGACCCACAAGGTACACTGGACATAAACTTGTTTTCATACAATAAGAGAAAACCTTAGTGTTAATTAATGTACAAACACTGTTTCCATATGAGTTGGGAAATTGTGTTATATGTAAATATAAACGGAATACAATGATTTGCAAATCCTTTTCAACCCATATTCAGTTGAATGCACTACAAAAACAAGATATTTGATGTTCAAACTCATAAACTTTTTTTTTTTTTTGCAAATAATAATTAACTTAGAATTTGATGGCTGCAACACGTGTCAAAGTAGTTGGGAAGGGGCATGTTCACCACTGTGTTACATGGCCTTTCCTTTTAACAACACTCAGTAAACGTTTGGGAACTGAGGAGACACATTTTTTAAGCTTCTCAGGTGGAATTCTTTCCCATTCTTGCTTAATGTACAGCTTAAGTTGTTCAACAGTCCGGGGGTCTCCGTTGTGGTATTTTAGGCTTCATAATGCGCCACATATTTTCAATGGGAGACAGGTCTGGACTACAGGCAGGCCAGTCTAGTACCTATGTTGCTCCAAAACCTGTATGTACCTTTCAGCATTAATGGTGCCTTCACAGATGTGTAAGTTACCCATGTCTTGGGCACTAATACACCCCCATACCATCACAGATGCTGGTTTTTCAACTTTGCGCCTATAACAATCCGGATGGTTCTTTTCCTCTTTGGTCCGGAGGACACGACGTCCACAGTTTCCAAAAACAATGTGAAATGTGGACTTGTCAGACCACAGAACACTTTTCCACTTTGTATCAGTCCATCTTAGATGAGCTCAGGCCCAGTTGTTGATAAACGGTTTTCGCCTTGCATAAGAGAGTTTTAACTTGCACTTACAGATGTAGCGACTAATTCTAGTTACTGACAGTGGGTTTCTGAAGTGTTCCTGAGCCCATGTGGTGATATCCTTTACACACTGATGTCGCTTGTTGATGCAGTACCGCCTGAGGGATCGAAGGTCACGGGCTTAGCTGCTTACGTGCAGTGATTTCTCCAGATTCTCTGAACCCTTTGATGATATTACGGACCGTAGATGGTGAAATCCCTTAATTCCTTGCAATAGCTGGTTGAGAAAAGTTTTTCTTAAACTGTTCAACAATTTGCTCACGCATTTGTTGACAAAGTGGTGACCCTCGCCCCATCCTTGTTTGTGAATGACTGAGCATTTCTTGGAATCTACTTTTATACCCAATCATGGCACCCACCTGTTCCCAATTTGCCTGTTCACCTGTGGGATGTTCCAAATAAGTGTTTGATGAGCATTCCTCAACTTTATCAGTATTTATTGCCACCTTTCCCAACTTCTTTGTCACGTGTTGCTGGCATCAAATTCTAAAGTTAATGATTATTTGCAAAAAAAAAAAGTTTATCAGTTTGAACATCAAATATGTTGTCTTTGTAGCATATTCAACTGAATATGGGTTGAAAATGATTTGCAAATCATTGTATTCCGTTTATATTTACATCTAACACAATTTCCCAACTCATATGGAAACGGGGTTTGTACAAAAGCACTGATTTATGCAAAAGCTCCTGATTGCATGAGATTTGAGGTACTGTTGTTTATTAGTTTTGTTTTATGTTGCTCTTCTGGATGTTTCTCCTCCCCCTGAGCACAATTAAATCTTAGTGCCTTACAAAACACTGTTCATGCTGTCATAAAGCACTCTCATTGTTTGACTAAGAAACTGTAAAGTGGTGTTTTTCTGGCAACGCCGGTGATCTGCACTCGAACGCTGCCAGTTTTAGAGTGTGTGAGTGAGTGGTGGATGTGAGGATGGGAGCAGGGAGAGGAAGACAAAAAGAGATGCTGTCAGAAAGTGAGCGAGGACAAAGTGGCGGGAGGTGAACAGCGAGAGTGGTGGGCACTGCCGTTAGTTAGATCTGACAGCTCTGTTACACCCTGCTCATGAGGGACCCACGGCAGGCTGGCTTAGCGACTCACTCGTGCGTGACAGTGTGTGAGCATGGGTGTGAGAAAGAAAAAGACTTGAGATGAATACAAAAAAAAAATTGATTAGATGGTTTGAGATACAACTGAAGGGAAAGACAGAAGATGGGGAAAGTACTTGAGAAGGTGTTTCCCTGCTGTGATAATGGTGGGTAGCAGCATACATAGCTGGAGTGGCTGCAGAGCATCTCTCTCACACACACGTACACACACAGCATGCATTCACACACAAATGCATGCCCTATGCATCAAACTTGCTCAGAGTGATCCTTACCTCTATGGGAGAGGTTGGCGTTGCTCTCCCGCTGAATGCTGCTGGGAGCCACTGGGCCCAGTAAGGGCGTTTTAGTGGGCGTCGACGTCTGACTGGTGCTGCTGAAACTGGCCGTCTTTGGACTTATGGAAGCAGGGGTTTGATGGGGCTCAGAGGAAGTGGCCCTGGGGCTCTGAGTGGGTTCGCTTGATTCCAGATGCACGGTTGTGGTGGAAGCAGCAGCAGTAGTGGTAGATGTTGTTGTTGGCGCAGCGAAGGTGGGAAGTGGTGTGGTTTTTGTTGTTGTGCTGGGAGTGCCGGTTGTGGCAACGGTCGTAGTGGTGGTGGTCGGAACTGCTGTTGTGGTTGTTCTTGCGCGGACTGCTCAGCAGAAAAAGAAGTTAGAAATATTAGTTATGGCAACAATTAGTTGTACTTCTCTGAATAAATGTCAAGAAAAATGTACACATAACTAACCTAATTTAGGCAATACAGTGTTCCCTTGCTACTTTGCGGCTCACTTACTATGATCTCAGTGTGCAGTAGAAGTACCATTGAGTACATTGACAATTGAGTACCCATTTAAATGTTCATGCAAACATTGCATGGGTTTTATAGTGTATGATTAGTTTTAAGAGTATCTGGAATGTTTGTAAGTGTGTGTGAAAGCTGTGTGGAGGGCTTATAAAGACTCGCGCCAGTCCGGCTGCAGCAAGCAGCTGCAATCAATCACCGGCCATCAACACACCTGAGACCTGCCTTCATAAGCCTGCACAACCTGCTATCCTGTGCCAGAACATAGTCATCTGTTCCTGTACAGTAAGTGATCATCTAGCTCTATGCACTCTTGCTCTCTCTGTGTGTTCTCCCCCCCCAACCCCGTCGTGTTGAACTGTCTCGTGTCCTCCTTGTCGTCCTCCCTGCAGCCTGCCTTCGTTCCCACGTTACGAGCTGTGTGTCTCGTCTTCCTGCATTCCCTCTGCTTCCCTGGCTGCCTCTTGGATCTCGACCTCCCGCCTGGACACAGACCTTTGACGCCTCTATTGCCCCCGACTACCTGCCTGTCTCACGGACCTTCGAGCCTGCCTTTCCCCTCTAGGACTTCCGCCTCTCGCTCAACACTCCCGGTAACACACACCAGTTAATTCCCACACATAGTCGCACACCATACACTTTTGGATTAGTCACACTCCATTCTCTAGTTTATTAATATTGTTATTTATATACAGTATATATGTCATGACGCGGAGTCGAACTCACGTTTCCTCTGCAGCTGGAGCTGCAGGCACCTCTCTTAACCCCTCTACTGGCAGCACACTCAGACAAGCCTCTGCTCGCGCTGAGCACAACACGCCCACACAGCAACAAGCCTGCAAACAATTACTTATCAGCGCACCTGGACTTGACGAGGGGGAGCAGCATAAAGACCAGCGGACCCGAGGAACCTTTGCCAGAACGTCGCTAACCTTCCAGTAAGCATCACGTCTGGCATCCCTTGTTTTCCCAGTGATTTCCTCGCCCTTGTTATGATCTCTCTCTCTCCGTGTTTCCCCTTGGTTCATGCCCTTTTGTATTTTCCACAGTGACTCTCCTGTCCTCCGTGATTGTGCATTGTCACGCGACACCCATCCGGATTCCTGACTGCTCTCCCCGATCCACGACCTCCCTGCTCGGACCCAGACCACGCTGCCCTGCTCTTGCCCACGACCTTTTGCCTGTCCACGAACTGCCTCTTCGCCTTCCCCCTTGGATAACGACGAAAGATACAACCAACATTTGCTGACAACAACCCTTGGTAACATTTACATTATTAATATTACACAACACTCATTCACTTTGAGTAGCATACACACGCCACGTATTCATCAAAGGTTTAAAATAAACCTTCTAAACCGCAGTCCTGCCCTGGTTGTCGCCTCCTTCCCTTCTCTGTTACATAACAATATAATATATATATATATATATATATATATATATATATACACAGTATATACATATATAAATAGAGCTTATACGCCGTCCCTCCTGTCTGTGCCGTCTCCTTCCGCCTGTACAAATAACAAAATTCATATAACTGACTCTACTTTGCGAAAATTTCCCTACCACACCGGCGTCTGGAAAGTAACCCCCCGCCATAATCGAAGGAACACTGTATAGCTTAAATAATGACAGGTGATTCTTGTGTAGAGTTGAGTCTCTAATGGCGGATGGCAGAAATAAAATGAGTAGTCAAAATAATCCTTACTTGATCAAATTACAGAATTCGGTACTTTTATAGGCACCGACTGAATTCTGTCCATACTACCGGGTATCGATTCATGTAAAATCAATATCTATGATACCTTTGTTTAATCTGACATTACGGCCCGTTTCAGACGTGGCCGGTTCAAAGACTTGGCGGGGAAACAAGCACCCGAACTGCAATCAAAGCGGACTCAGATGGACTGCTTCTAGGTAATGTTACAATTTTCAATGCCAACAGAGCAAGTATGCCTGATAGAAAATACTCAAGCTTACAGTAAGGCTGCACTTTTCAAAAAACGGTAAATGTTACTGATTAGCATGGATTACACATGGCGATTTCTATACCTTTAAATTTGGTAATGAAAACTACAACTAAGATGCATGTTGCAATCAAACAGCTGATGTGCAATAAGTACAATACTTAGTTTGAACACTTTGTAAGGCGCAACAAAAGACACAACTTTCAGCTTAATGGCAAAGACTACTCCCTGACTAGGCAGCACACTAACAATTGGAACTGCATGCAAAACTTACTTTGTAATACTTGCAAATGAGAATCAGAAGTGTAAGAAATTAAGTTATTATTAGCTCACTGTTAAATGTTAAATAAAAATATATATTTCATAATCAAACACATTTGTATTCATCAACACAAAAGTACCAAAAATCGGTACCGCTGAGTGTCAATATCACTACCCAGTAGGTACTCTTTGTACTCTATTGATTCAAATGTGAAAGATACCCATCCCCAAGTAAAACATTATTAAATTGCTCCTGGTATGCCAAACATACAGTATGCATAACCATGTCCAGCCACCATATATTGACAGTGGCTTGAACTGTTTGTATTGAAATATATGCATTTTGTCTGAACTTACTTGTGGCACAGCGCCTCATATCAGGTCCCAGCTCCATGCCATCAGGACAGGCACAGGTGTATTTGGGTGAGTGGTCTGTGATCTGAGGCGCCTTCAAACAGAGGTACTCACAGCCACCATTGGGTAAAGTGCCCGTGTTACAGGTGTCAGGGGCTAAGACACACAAACAAAATCAGGTTAAATGAATGTTCCACTTTAGTATATATATAAATATATCCATATAATACGGTAAGTGAAACATAACACATCAAATGTTTCAAATCAAATAATGTCTTATATAAATTCCAGAATTCCGCTGACAAGCTGTGTTCATCAATTTCTAAATGTTCAGTCCTTTTCCCTACTTTGTAGCGCAATGCAACATCTGAAAACAATGTTTGGCGGATGAATGCTAGGCTTTGGAAATACCGTAGAGCAGATTTCTCACAGGAAAGGAACATTAAGAATTAAAGATCAGCCCTACTTTGGTCAGTAGCATCAGCATTAAAGTATAATCGGAAACACCAGCAACGCAGAGCGGAGCAGTGAAGGAAGCAACCATGCAGGGGTTCATCAGAGGGTCTTTTGAATATTTGCATTTTAATCATACAAACTTCAGTTAGTGCTTTTAGGATACTTTATTATTACATTAATAAACAGATACTGCTGAGAACACACAAATCAGTGAAGTTGGCACATTGTGTATTTCGTACATAAAAACAGAATACAATGATTTGCAAATCCTTTTCAACTTATATTCAATTGAATAGGCTGCCAAGACAAAATATTTAATGTTCAAATTGATAAACTTAATTTTTTTTGGCAAATAATCATTAACTTAGAATTTCATGGCTGCAACACGTGCCAAAGTAGTTGGGAGAGGGCATGTTCACCACTGTGTTACATGGCCTTTCCTTTTAACAACACTCAGTAAACGTTTGGGAACTGAGGAGACACATTTTTTAAGCTTCTCAGGTGGAATTCTTTCCCATTCTTGCTTGATGTACAGCTTAAGTTGTTCAACAGTCCGGGGGTCTCCGTTGTGGTATTTTAGGCTTCATAATGCGCCACACATTTTCAATGGGAGACAGGTCTGGACTACAGGCAGGCCAGTCTAGTACCCACACTCTTTTACTATGAAGCCACGCTGTTTTAACACGTGGCTTGGCATCGTCTTGCTGAAATAAGCAGGGGCGTCCATGATAATGTTACTTGGATGGCAACACATGTTGCTCCAAAACCTGTATGTACCTTTTTGTCATTAATGGTGCCTTCACAGATGTGTAAGTTACCCATGCCTTGGGCACTAATACACCCCCATACCATCACAGATGCTGGCTTTTGATCTTTGCGCCTATAACAATCTGGATGGTTCTTTTCTTCTTTGGTCCGGAGGACACGACGTCCACAGTTTCCAAAAATAATTTGAAATGTGGACTCATCAGACCACAGAACACTTTTCCACTTTGCATCAGTCCATCTTAGATGAGCTCGGGCAGCGTTTCTGGGTGTTGTTGATAAATGGCAGAGTTTTAACTTGCACTTACAGATGTAGCGACAAACTGTAGTTACTGACACTGGTTTTCTGAAGTGTCCCTGAGCCCATGTGGTGATATCCTTTACACACTGATGTCGCTTTTTGATGCAGTACTGCCTGAAGGATCGAAGGTCCGTAATAACATCGCTTATGTGCAGTGATTTCTCCAAATTCTCTGAACCATTTGATGATATTGCGGAGCGTAGATGGTGAAATCCCTAAATTCCTTGCAATAGCTCGTTGAGAAATGTAGTTCTTAAACTGTTCGTCAATTTGCTCACGCATTTGTTCACAAAGTGGTGACCCTCGCCCCATCCTTGTTTGTGAATGACTGAGCATTTAATGGAATCTACTTTTATACCCAATCATGGCACCCACCTGTTCCCAATTAGCCTGTTCACCTGCGGGATGTTCCAAATAAGTGTTTGATGAGCATTCCTCAACTTTCTCAGTCTTTTTTGCCACTTGTACCAGCTTTTTTGAAACATGTTGCAGGCATTCCAAATGAGCTAATATTTGCAAAAATAAAAACGTTTTCCAGTTCGAACGTTAAGTATCTTGTCTTTGCAGTCTATTCAATTGAATATAGGTTGAAAAGGATTTGCAAATCATTGTATTTAGTTTTTATTTACGATTTACACAACGTGCCAACTTCACTGGTTTTGGGGTTTGTATGTACATTTTCCAATCAAGGTCAGCAATTGTAATTTACTGTAACAGTACGCACAGATCAGTAGAGACACGCATGAAATGCTTTAAAGGGGACCTTTTATGATTTTCTTCTTTTCTGACTAATAAATGTGATGTTTGATACTGGTGTTAAACAATCCGAATGCATCAAATCATAAGGTTCATGCATTTGGGCGTGAGCTTGCACGCACACCACAAGGAAATGTTTAAAATGTAGATTAGAAGGATCATACGTCGCCTTTAAGCCCAGCAGCTGTTGTGTTTAATTGTGTGTTGATGATTTCACGCTGTGTCCAGCTAAGGTGCTGGCAACTGCATGGCTTGAGCGATCTGTCTTAGTTACTTGCAGACCGACAGTAGGCTGTTTATGGTCCTAAACAAGATTTTGTTTGTGGCCCCATTTCGCTCGGGGCTATAGTGCTGACTGAGGCCAGGTGAATATTGTAATAGTCGTCCCTTGCCACATCACACTTGAAAAGCTGACTATGTGGGTTTTATTTCATTTCTTGAGGGCTTTCATAATGATACAAACCCTATTTAGAAGGTCATAAACCATATTTGTCATTCTCTAGCAATGACATTATTCAATTTATGAATAGTTTCTCCTTCGCGGAAATTCATATACCACGACCAGGCCCATGACCAATTAACAACGATAAACGAGGATTTCATGCCTGATGACCAAAAGTAGATTTGGTTAGAGGAGCCCGTGTGTGTGCATAAAAGACACAACCAACAACAATGCAAGTCAAGTACATTTATAATTAGATATTAGGAAATAATGAAGTATCAATATTAGATATGTCCGATAATATATAATATATAATAATAAAAGCGTTAAAATGTAATATCGGAAATTATCGGTATTGTTTTTTTAATTATCTGTATCGTTTTTATTTTTATTTTTTATTTTTATTAAATCAACATGAAAAACACAAGATACACTTTTACACAATTAGTGCACCAACCCAAAAAACCTTCCTCCCCCATTTACACTCATTCACACAAAAGGGTTGTTTCTTTCTGTTATTAATATTCTGGTTCCTACATTATATATCAATACAGTCTGCAAGGGATACAGTCCGTAAGCACACATGATTGTGCGTGCTGCTGGTCCACTAATAGTACTAACCTTTAACAGTTAATTTTACTCATTTTCATTAATTACTAGTTTCTATGTAACTGTTTTTATATTGTTTTACTTTCTTTTTTATTCAAGAAAATGTTTTTAATTTATTTATCTTATTTTATTAATTTTTTTTAAAAGTACCTTATCTTCACCATACCTGTTTGTCCAAATTAGGCATAATAATGTTTTAATTCCACGACTGTATATATCGGTTGATATCGGTATCGCTAATTAAAGAGTTGGACAATATCGGATATCGGCAAAAAGCCATTATCGGACATCCCTAATTAATATTTTACATGTCAAGATGTAATGATTTGTATTTACTATGAATAACTACATATGAGCAATAAACACAAATAATACATTGACAACTACAGTCCTGTTCAATGAAATATGTTCAATAGTCATGTGTTTATATTCCAGATAATGTATAAAGTTAATATGAAACGATAAAACAATATGTTGATAGGGCCAAGGGGGAAAAAATAGTGTTCGATATCTCCTGCCGCAGTGAGGCCAATTCAAAACTGATACGCCACTTTTGCATTAATTGAAAAAGTAAACAAAGCACAATACATAAACTAAGAAAAAAAAACGAATTATCTTACCTAAAGACCTATCTTTAGGGAAAAGGTTTGGCCAAAAAACAAGAGTACGGCACTTTTCTAAATACATCCGTAGATCTGTCACAATGATGGCGTTTGAAACAATGCTAAATTCGCAATTATCTCTGTTGACTTTTGACTGAACACAGCCATCATGTTGTTAAACCAACCATCCATCCATTTTCTACCGCTTGTCCCTATACAAAACTATTACAAAGGACATGTTGACTCATCGCTGAATAGAACTTTAGCAGAAACAAGGTATATTTGTATTCATGAGGTATATTCAGTCCATCACAGTAGAAACAAGCAAACGCCTGCAGAGCACGACAACAACAATCATGATCAGCTACTAAAGTGACCAGTCGCCATAATCTAGTTGTTGCGTAAACAACCGTAAAGAGTGTTTATGCCAGGGGCCGGCCCTGCTTACATGTCACTAATAAACTGTGTTTTGATTTTGTTCTAGATAAATGGAGGCAGAAAAATAACTGACCACGGTATTTACAATATATAACCTGAAAAAACCCACACTAATACTTGTTATACAGTCACTGAATCATAACTTTGCTTGATGATAGAAGATGAAGATGGTCTGCCAAAACTTTACTTTGGATTTCAACACTCAAATAAAATATTTACATCCCCAAACCAAGACTGAAAAAAACCGCGTTGCTCATGTCATGTAGAGATGCACCAGAAATAGGTCAGGTTGTGGTCGTTTCTGCCTCTTATGTGCAGTTTTAGGGAGCAGTGCATTAGAGAATTCATGTGATGTACTTGGAAAAAGCAACATCAGTCACGCGACATTAAAAGCTGGAGAAACACCTGGGCCTCTGTTACAGTGTTTCAGTGACTCTACACTTTTACATTTTCTGTATTGGAACTTGGAAGTGCAGACAAATGGTACAATAGAAGACAAAGATGCAAAGAAACAAAGACAGGAAAGATACTGAAACATAATATAACAACATGCTACAGAAGCTATGATAGCCTCAGTGTCCTAAAAATGTCATCTCTCGTGTCTCCCCACAACTAAAATGTGGAACATAAGCTTCGATGCAATCTAGTTGCAAAAAATAATACGAAGAAAAAAATGCCATAACAAAAAGGACAGTTGTACCAATGACTTCAAGGTAAAATCATAAGCCATCGACTGAAATATACGCATTTGCGTGCATTTTGGAATTAGTTCAGACCTGGGCAAAATACGACCCACGGACCATGCAAGGTCTTTTAAAGGCCTACTGAAACCCACTACTACCGACCACACAGTCTGATAGTTTATATATCAATGATGAAATCTTAACATTGCAACACATGCCAATACGGCCGGGTTCCTGCTGAAAACGTCTCGGTATGATGACGTCAGCGCGTGACGTCACGGATTGTAGAGGACATTTTGGGAGAGCATGGTGGCCAGCTATTAAGTCGTCTGTTTTCATCGCAAAATTCCACAGTATTCTGGACACCTGTGTTGGTGAATCTTTTGCAATTTGTTCAATGAACAATGGAGACAGCAAAGAAGAAAGCTGTAGGTGGGAAGCGGTGTGTTGCGGCCGACTGCAGCAACACAAACACAGCCAGTGTTTCATTGTTTACATTCCCGGAAGATGACAGTCAAGCTTTACCATTGGCCTGTGGAGAACTGGGACAACAGAGACTCTTACCAGGAAGACTTTGAGTTGGATGCGCAGACACTGTACCGTGAGTACACATGCAGCTGCGGCTTCCAAACATTTGATCGCTTGCCCGTACGTGCGTGCCGCTATGTGCATGTCACGTAAGTAACTTTTGGGACTTTTGGGAAATATATGTGCTGTATGAACTTTGGGGAGGTGAACGGTACTTTGGGCTGTGGGATTGAGTGTGTTGTGCAGGTGTTTGAGTTGTATTGGCGGGTTATATGGACGGGAGGGGGGAGGTGTTTGTTATGCGAGATTAATTTGTGGCATATTAAATATAAGCCTGGTTGTGTTGTGGCTAATAGAGTATGTATATTTCTTGTGTTTATTTACTGTTTTAGTCATTCCCAGCTGAATATCAGGTCCCACCCGCCTCTCACAGCATCTTCCCTATCTGATTCTCTCCCACTGCCCTCTAGTCCTTCACTCTCACTTTCCTCATCCACAAATCTTTCATCCTTGCTCAAATTAATGGGGAAATCGTCGTTTTCTCGGTCCGAATCGCTCTCGCTGCTGGTGGCCATGATTGTAAACAATGTGCAGATGTGAGGAGCTCCACAACCTGTGACGTCACGCTACTCGTCTGCTACTTCCGGTACAGGCAAGGCTTTTTTATCAGTGACCAAAAGTTGCGAATTTTATCGTCGATGTTCTCTACTAAATCCTTTCAGCAAAAATATGGCAATATCGCGAAATGATCAATTATGACACAGAATGGACCTGCTATCCCCGTTGAAATAAGAAAATCGCATTTCAGTAGGCCTTTAAGCTTTTAAATCCGGCCCACCGGACGTTTCCAAATTATTTTTCCTTAAATCTTCAACATCAAAGCTGTAGTAGGATTTGCAATGCTACTTTCAAATGACTAAGTTTTGAACTATCGAAAGTATTCCAATGGCAACATGCACCTGGGGATAGGCTGATTGGCAACGCTAAATTGGCCCTAGTGTGTGAATGTGAGTGTGAATACGGTCTGTCTATCTGTGTTGACCCTGCGATGAGGTGGCGACTTGTCCAGGGTGTACCCCGCCTTCCGCCCGAGTGTAGCTGGGATAGGTGGGCTCCAGGGACAAGCGGTTAAAAATGGATGGATGGAAGGGTTACTGAAGCAAGAAAGTCCGCGCTTTTTAGTGACATACTGTACTGTTAATTACGGTAATCACCGGGACTACGTCACAGCCGCAGCAAGAAGACGAGGCTTGGTGGTTAGGGCATGTTTACAGAGCAGGCAGCAAGAGCTATCGTATATGCCGTGTTTGTCAAATTTTTGCTGTGTGTTTGATTGATTGCTTGTCGAGGAGGTCGTCTGGGAAGTGAACGAGGGACGTTCATATTCTTACAATATTTAATGTTTAATCGCTCATAATTCATACAATACATCCCACATTCTTTATACACTTACATTCTTGGTGTCTTATTCAATAAAAACTAACATTTTATATACAGGTAAAAGCCAGTACCGTATTTTCCGCACTATTAGCCGCACCTAAAAACCACAAATTTACTCAAAAGCTGACAGTGTGGTTTATAATCCGGTGCGCTTTATATATGGATTAATATTAAGATTCATTTTCATAAAGTTTCGGTCTCGCAACTACGGTAAACAGCCGCCATCTTTTTTCCCCGTAGAAGAGGAAGTGCTTCTTCTTCTACGCAAGCAACCGCCAAGGTAAGCACCCGCCCCCATAGAAGAGGAAGCGCTTCTTCTTCTACTGTAAGCAACCACCCGCCCCCGTAGAAGAAGAAGAAGCGCGCGGATATTACGTTTCATTTCCTTTGTGTGTTTACATCTGTAAAGACCACAAAATGGCTCCTACTAAGCGACAGGTTTCCGGTTCATGAAAAGATGCAATCTCTCCATCCGCACACGGACTACTATTTCACAGCAACTGCCTAAAGACTTTCAAGAAAAGCTGGCTACTTTCCGTGCATATTGTAAAAACAAGATAGCTGAAAAAAAGATCCGGCCAGAGAACATTATCAACATGGACGAGGTTCCACTGACTTTTGATATTCCTGTGAACCGCACTGTGGATACAACGGGAGCACGTACGGTGAATATTCGCACCACAGGGAATGAGAAGTCATCCTTCACTGTGGTTCTAGCTTGCCATGCTAATGGCCAGAAACTTCCACCCATGGTGATATTCAAAAGGAAGACCTTGCCAAAAGAGACCTTTCCAGCCGGCGTCATCATAAAAGCTAACTCGAAGGGATGGATGGATGAAGAAAAGATGAGCGAGTGGTTAAGGTAAGTTTACGCGAAGAGGCCGGGTGGCTTTTTTCACGCAGCTCCGTCCATGTTGATATACGACTCCATGCGCGCCCACATCACGCTGGTTTTTAATATATTATTAAAGTTTGACTGACCTATCTGACTGTTTTTTTGACATTCCTTTAGCGCAGTTAGATGCGGCTTATAACACGGGGCGGCTTATAGGTGGACAAAGTTTTGAAATATGCCGTTCATTGAAGGCGCGGCTTATAACCCAGGGCGGCTTATGGTGCGGAAAATACGGTAAATTAGAATATTTTGAAAAACTTGATTTATTTCAGTAATTGCATTCAAAAGGTGTAACTTGTACATTATATATATTCATTGCACACAGACTGATGCATTCAAATGTTTATTTCATTTAATTTTGATGATTTGATGTGGCAACAAATGAAAATCCAAAATTCCGTGTGTCACAAAATTAGAATATTACTTAAGGCTAATACAAAAAAGGGATTTTTAGAAATGTTGGCCAACTGAAAAGTATGAAAATGAAAAATATGAGCATGTACAATACTCAATACTTGGTTGGAGCTCCTTTTGCCTCAATTACTGCGTTAATGCGGCGTGGCATGGAGTCGATGAGTTTCTGGCACTGCTCAGGTGTTATGAGAGCCCAGGTTGCTCTGATAGTGGCCTTCAACTCTTCTGCGTTTTTGGGTCTGGCATTCTGCATCTTCCTTTTCACAATACCCCACAGATTTTCTATGGGGCTAAGGTCAGGGGAGTTGGCGGGCCAATTTAGAACAGAAATACCATGGTCCGTAAACCAGGCACGGGTAGATTTTGCGCTGTGTGCAGGCGCCAAGTCCTTGGAACTTGAAATCTCCATCTCCATAGAGCAGGTCAGCAGCAGGAAGCATGAAGTGCTCTAAAACTTGCTGGTAGACGGCTGCGTTGACCCTGGATCTCAGGAAACAGAGTGGACTGACACCAGCAGATGACATGGCACCCCAAACCATCACTGATGGTGGAAACTTTACACTAGACTTCAGGCAACGTGGATCCTGTGCCTCTCCTGTCTTCCTCCAGACTCTGGGACCTCGATTTCCAAAGGAAATGCAAAATTTGCTTTCGTCAGAAAACATGACTTTGGACCACTCAGCAGCAGTCCAGCTGGTGTCGGTCCACTCTGTTTCCTGAGATCCAGGGTCAACGCAGCCGTCTACCAGCAAGTTTTAGAGCACTTCATGCTTCCTGCTGCTGACCTGCTCTATGGAGATGGAGATTTCAAGTTCCAACAGGACTTGGCGCCTGCACACAGCGCAAAATCTACCCGTGCCTGGTTTACGGACCATGGTATTTCTGTTCTAAATTGGCCCGCCAACTCCCCTGACCTTAGCCCCATAGAAAATCTGTGGGGTATTGTGAAAAGGAAGATGCAGAATGCCAGACCCAAAAACGCAGAAGAGTTGAAGGCCACTATCAGAGCAACCTGGGCTCTCATAACACCTGAGCAGTGCCAGAAACTCATCGACTCCATGCCACGCCGCATTAACGCAGTAATTGAGGCAAAAGGAGCTCCAACCAAGTATTGAGTATTGTACATGCTCATATTTTTCATTTTCATACTTTTCAGTTGGCCAACATTTCTAAAAATCCCTTTTTTGTATTAGCCTTAAGTAATATTCTAATTTTGTGACACACGGAATTTTGGATTTTCATTTGTTGCCACTTCAAATCATCAAAATTAAATGAAATAAACATTTGAATGCATCAGTCTGTGTGCAATGAATAAATATAATGTACAAGTTACACCTTTTGAATGCAATTACTGAAATAAATCAAGTTTTTCAAAATATTCTAATTTACTGGCTTTTACCTGTATACATACAAGTGATTGGAACCATTCATTAAATGACTGTCTACTGCGAACCCTGTTTAGGGTCACCAGGGCCGCTCCTAGCTAAATTGGAGCCCGAAGCTGAATTTCGTTTTGAGCCCCTTTCCCATTACAAATATGTTTTTTTATTTATTTATGTGCTGCGATGAGGTGGCGACTTGTCCAGGGTGTACCCCGCCTTCCGCCCGATTGTAGCTGAGATAGGCTCCAGCGCCCCCCGCGACCCCAAAGGGAATAAGCGGTAGAAAATGGATGGATGGATTTATTTATGTGAAATTATTTTTATACTTGACTTTATACTTTATACTTAAAGCTTGAATGTAATTTCTTAATGCGGCAAAGTGGACAAAATTATATAATGGATTAAGTAATGATGTTAAACATTGTAATGATATGATCCAGTTTAAGAGGTTGTTCAAATGAATAGTGCTTACAAAGTACAAAGAAGAAGAATTAAGAGAATTACTTTCAACCTTATTGAAAATAATGTATTCTTCATCTCAGTGTGTTAATAGTGACTGAATTAATTAATTACATATTACAAAACTGTTGTATATACTAATTCACAGATGTCACTCTATTATAAAAAGGTCAGTAAATGATGTATATATTTGTAAACGCTCTGAAGTGGGAAAGGGGTAGGATTAAATAAGCTTTGCTTCTTCCTACTCCTTTTCGGACATGATGTAAAGTGAATGATATGAAATTGTGTGATGTGTTATGCTGCAAGTGTGTTTATGTTCGAAATAAACTAAAGAAAGAAAGAAAGAAAGAAAGAAATCCAAGTTTGACCTGAACTTTTTTGCTTTTACTGATACTTTTGAAAATCTTCGCTTGTATTCCTATTTTCTGTTCTTATTGGGTCTTTTTATTTTTTTCTATATGTGACAACGTTTGCACTTTAGTGCTGTCCTTCTCCTGTGTTGGTGAGCCAAAGAAAATGTACCACCGAGTTAGACCAAAAGATTTATTGTATTCTCATTAGATGTTTTTGTTTTGTTTTGACAAGAACTAAAGCACTACACACAGGAAAACAGCAAAATCCAAATAAGTCAGGGCGTGATGTGACAGGTGGTGACAGTACACCTACTTTGAGACAAGAGCTACTGTATATTGATGCATGCTTGGTTATGGTTTAAAGTCATATCCAACAATTGCGACGACGACTTTTTACTGTCAACTGAATTTCGTTTTTTAGTGATTTCTGCTGGTGGTGTGCTTCCAGATTTTTTCAACGCAGAAAATGTGTCTTGGCTCAAAAAAGGTTGAAAAACACTGCTTTAGACAGCACCGACACTCAGCAACAACACATCATTTGCAGACTATAATTACTGGTTTGCAAAAAATACTTTTAACCCAAGTGGTTGAAAAACACTGCTATAAACAATATTTGCATACATTCCTCACACATCTTTGGCTCAGATTCGATCCCAGTATAGACATTTTCTAGCCCAGCACTAACACTGTGCACCACAGGGGATAATGAGGACATTAGTGGAAATATCCCATGATATTCTTATCAGTGACACAGCATGTAATGGCCTGAAATATGTTTGTAGTGAAAGTTAATTTTATTCATTCATTGACATTTTACACGCGTTTCTTGGGGGTCACCATGTTTTTGCAAAATAGTTTAGCTAAATGAAAACGGGATGAAAGGTAAAATAAGGAAGGGACAGAATTTAGTTTGGAATAATTTGAGAAGGCTTAAGGAGTTCATTTAGTCTTGTCGAACATAGTAGTTGCTTGGCATGCATGTTTAATTGCTGTGATATGTCTTTGAGCAGAAGTCTTGGATTTATAATGAGACAAAGCAATTAATTCCCTACTGACGAGAGCGCTTTGAGCTTTGATTGAGGGCAGGAAACGAGGCATGAAAATATAAATGCTAATTGTCATATGCCAGGGTGCAAAGGACCATGGTAATAAACAACAGAATGTTTGTAACGCAAATTTTGTACCCATTTGTTGGAAGAAAAGAAAGCACAGTGGACACACAAATACGAATGTACACAAGAGTGTGTGAAAAAGTAGTTGCACAGTGCTAAAATCTAATGCTGTACACAATTTGTCCTGAAAGAAATTAGGTAATTATATCATATTATATTATTATCCCCAGATATGACCACAGTAACTCGCCAAGCAAATAATATTAGCAGTAGGCAATCATCGCAAACATGAATTGTAAATTCATGTAATCATCGTTTAGAAAGAAAAATGCACCGTATTATGTCATATATGCGTAGCAAAGCATGGCCGGCCTACCCTTTGGCTGCCTGCGTTCATGGAACACCACCAGGTCCAGAGGGTTATTGAGGTGCTCAGCGACCTTCGCCACATCATTCCCCGTCAGGCGGTTGGCACTGTAAATTGCTTCATCCTCCAGGTCCGTCCAGTATATGCGATCCTAGACAGAGAAGTTATGAAATGAGTGATTTGTTTTATTTGTTTATTTTTATTAAATTTGCAAAATTTAAAAAATAACTTTTCACATTGTCATTATGGCATGTCGTGTGTAGAATTTTCAGGACACAAATTAATTAATTTTATTTTAAGAATAAGACTGTAACATAAAATGTGGAAACATTGAAGAGCTGTGAAAACTTTCTGAATGTACTGTAATGCAGTGTTTTTCAACCTTTTTTGAGCCAAGGCACATTTTTTCCATTGAAAAAATGCGGAGGCACACCACCAGCAGAAATAATTAAAAACTGAAACTCAGCAGCCGATATTGACAGTAAAAAGTCGTTGTCGCAATTGTTGGATATGACTTTAAAGCATAACCAAGCGTGCATCAATATAGCTCTTGTCTTAAAGTAGGTGTACTGTCACCACCTGTCACATCACGCCCTGACTTATTTAGAGGTTTTTGTTGTTTTCCTGTGTGTAGTGTTTTACTTCTTGTCTTGCGCTCCTATTTTGGTGGCTTTTTCTCTTTTTTTTGGTATTTTCCTGTAGCAGTTTCATGTCTTCCTTGACCGCTATTACCCACACCTACTTTGTTTTAGCAATCAAGAATATTTCAGTTGTTTTTATCCTTCTTTGTGGGGACATTGTTGATTGTCGTGTCATTTTCGGATGTACTTTGTGGACGCCGTCTTTGCTCCACAGTAAGTCTTTGCTGTCGTCCAGCATTCTGATTTTGTTTACTTTGTAGCCAGTTCAGTTTTAGTTTCGTTCTGCATAGCCTTCCCTAAGCTTCAATGCCTTTTCTTAGGGGCACTCACCTTTTGTTTATTTTTGGTTTAAGCATTAGACACCTTTTTTACCTGCACGCTGCCTCCCGCCGTTTACGACATCTACGATGCAATTAGCTACCTGCTGCCACCTACTGATATGGAAGAGTATAACATGGTAAGTCTGCCGATCTCCAGACAGCACAGACACTTAACAACAACACATTATTTGCGGATTACTGGTTTGCAAAAAATATTTTTAACCCAAATAGGTGAAATTAGATCATCTCCTACGGCACACCAGACTGTATCTAGTGTGCCGCGGCACAGTGGTTGAAAAACACTGCTGTAATGGACTGTCAGAAATAGAAATATTATAAATATTGTCTATTTAGCAATATATTTTTTATAATTGTATCGCTACCAGATGACTTAAGGGTCAGATTAAAACAAATTAAAACATTTTTTTTTGGTGTCCGGTGACATTTTTTTTCCTTTCAAATTGGGCATACAGTGTATTATCAATATATCTCCGATCTGAAACAAACTGGCAGCATCCAGAGCACACTTACGGCATGCTAATAAATAGGTTATGTTACCTAGATTGTGCTTCTGTATCGCCCATAAAAGGTGGTTCAGATTATATTTGTCAGCCGCACATGATGTCATGAATGTGGAGTGTCTCCATGGTGATAGCCGGTATAGTACAAGCAAAAACCTCATTTAAATAGGGCGGTCTGCACCACTCTTGCACTTGTATCAATCGCGCACGCAGTTTTAGTAAATTACCCTAAATGTAGTCACAATTTTTCACTTTGTGCTTGCTATTTAGCAGTTTTTATTTCGATCTTCGTAGATCAGACCCTAAGTAGTTCTATAATTCAACGACTTGCTGGGGTCTAAAACATAAAAGTGGCTGGTGTATTGAAGTGGTTCCAATTCTATATTATATGTATCTCAGGGGGGTTTGCTCATAGCTGTGATCTAAGATCTTTATTCAGTGGACTTAACCTTCCTGCGCTGCTTCTAAATTCTACCCTTTTCACTTTACTCACATGACAGCAATGCTGACACATAAAGCAATAAATATCTATGTTGATATTTCTCAGCGGGCAACTTTCTCTGCTTCTGTCAGCTGAAATGTAATCCTCCTTTTCCCTCATTTATCATATCATGATTCAGCCATGCGTTATTACCTTGAAAGCTGCAAATATCAATACAACCCCTTAAAGAATGCAAGCATCAGAGCATCTATTTCCTTGAACGATCCTTCAGAACATTACTGAGACCGTGTCTGTTCAACTGGTCTATGGTTCCCAAGGCCATGCTAGTCCATCTAAACGGAAGTATCATCCACCTAGTACCAACCTCGTCATGTCCGTTGTGTCCTGAGCAAGACACTTCACCCTTGCTCCTGATGGGTGCTGGTTAGCGCCTTGCATGGCAGCTCCCTCCATCAGTGTGTGAATGTGTGTGTGAATGGGTAAATGTGGAAGTAGTGTCAAAGCGCTTTGAGTACCTTGAAGGTAGAAAAGCGCTATACAAGTACAACCCATTTATCATTTATTTATTTCTTTATCTAACAGGCCTTGATGATTGTCATTCTGTCTCAGATCTGCTTGGTTTCTGGAAGTTAGTGACTGGCACGTCTGTCAGCTCGTGATACCACATGTATTCTATTTCAGGCCAGAAACACAAATAAACTTCCATTTAGGATATTTAGGAGGGACCATTTACATGAAATCCTTCTTTGGCTGAACAAAAATGATTGGTGATGTTGAGTTGATTTGATTACCTCTCACCTTAGTACAGGAATGGCTTGACTGACAGGTATGCTCAATTCTCTACGATTATCAAACATGCCACTTAAAGTTGACTCATGGCAGAATGCTGTTCCCTGATGGTGAATTCACGCCAAGACATTCTGATCATTTTAACAGTAGATTTCTCTTATTAGGGCCTTTTTTTATTATAATTTAATTTATAAAAATGTAATTTTCATTCTGCTGTGTATCTTACATTGCACACAGAGAATCACACACCAAACAGGCATGTCAGCAAGCATTGATGTGCAGTCAGGGGAGGCAGGTGAGGCAGGTGAGGCGGGGCCTCACGTGCCATCATGGAAAGATAAAAAATATAAAAAGAAAAAAAAAAAATTAAATTGTTGTATGTATCCAGTGATTATACTATAAAGTTATTTTCCATTTAACTTCACCAGTTTTAGATTATTTGTATTCAAAATCGCTGAATTTTCACATTTGCCGTTCAAATACTGAGAAGAGACTTGCGGTGAGTCACCAGCCAGTTGAGCCTCACCATGGATTGCGCAATGACTCGGCTAACTGCTGGCCTGCTGTGCAGTGAGACCGTATTGCTATATGAATTATATTATACATTTCCATAGTTTAGTTAGCTGAGGTATATAATGTACAGTGTATTTTGTCAACAACTGTATGTGTGTAACGTATTTCTTGTGCTGAGCAATCATAAAACTGCTGCGAAGACAAACTGGCTGAGGCTCGCAGTAATCCCACCTCCTGGTGGTAGAGGGCGGTAGTGATCCCAGAGATCATTCATGTGACTACTCGGCTGCAGAAGAAGTGACAACAAGCAGCAACAGTTAGCAGCGATCGTTTATTTTTCCTCTCGCCTGAACTTTTAACATATCTAAAATAAAACAGTTTTCTAAACTGGACTTTCAATCGAAGCAGGAGGTAATACTTAAAAGAAGATCTCCATCGAGACGGTGAGACTTTTAAAACTGAAGAAAGATAAGGAAGACTTCTATAAACAAGTTATCGATGCTTTTGTTCAGAAGGAGCGGCGCATGGACTTCATTTATAAGTAAAGGTAAGACCATAATAAAGTTTTTTTTATTAAATGTGCTTTTTTTTGTGCTACAGTTTGTATGTGTAAAGTTACAATTAAGTTAAAGTACCAATGATTGTCACACACACACACTAGGTGTGGTGAAATTTGTACTCTGCATTTGACCCATCCCCTTGATCACCCCATGGGAGGTGAGGGGAGCAGTGTGCAGCAGCGGCGCCGCGCCCGGGAATCATTTTTGGTGATTTAACCCCCAATTCCAACCCTTGATGCTGAGTGCCAAGCAGGGAAGAATGCTGGTATGAGCTTTTAAACATAACCCGTTAACTGCTGCCAATCAAATGGTGAATAAGATACTCTTTAGGGTTCATATGTTTGTAAATCTGACTGTGATGAAGTCAGTGCCTCACCAGCCATGAACCTCACCGCACGTCACTGTTAGCGAGATATGTTGGTGCCTTGCTCAGAAGCAGACTAGAATTTCACCAACAACTAGTGTTATCTTTTGTCCTTGAGCAGGCACTTTGTGGTTATGAAGCCCAAATCCTGAGAGACTGTACTTCCGCCTCTCATATGAAATGATAAGGACTTCATTCCTAATAGTTTGGTTAAATATGCAGAAGCAATGCAATATAATGAGTAAAAAGTTTCCAGATTGACATTTTCTAGTGTGTAATGCTTATTTAAACCTGTTAAAAATCATGTTTTGGTGGCCCATTGTGACTTTTGGAAGATTCTGTGCTTTTATTTTTCCACCTTCTTGTTAATGTTTATTCCTATTAGAGATGTGCTGATCTTTAATTGGCTACTGAACATAATTGGACAATTCTCGTGAAAAAGTACATTACCATCATTGCCGATTAATGCAAACCGTTTTTTTCATCATTTTTAGTCCCGTGGCTGACAAGCAGCAAAAAATTATGTGTCTTCACACACAGTGTGGAGCAGCTCTCCTTAGCTAATATGAATTACCTCCATTACAGCAAATAAACTGCATTTTTTTAGTGTCTTAAGTATCATTATCAAGTAATATTATCACTGAAGGACGAGACTAAACATGATACACACTGAGAGCAAGGCAGGCACAGGCATGCTAATAGCGAAGCTAACTGCTAAGCGAGCTTTGAACAACGAACAAAAATAAGTGCTTAGTAAAGTTTAAGAATTGTAGATGGAAGCATGTTAAAGCAGAAAGTAAGCAGATATTAACAGGAAATTAACAAGTACCGTATTTTTCGGAGTATAAGTCGCACCGCAGTATAAGTCGCACCTGCCGAAAATGCATAATAAAGAAGGAAAAAAACATATATAAGTCGCACTGGAGCCCGGCCAAACTATGAAAAAAACTGCGACTTATAGTCTGAAAAATACGGTACTTAAATCAAAGTTTAGACTTCAGTTGTCAAACTCAAGGTCCGGGGACCAGATCTGGCCCGCCACATCATTTTATGTGGCCCGTGAAATCCTGGAAATAATATCCGTCAATAAAGTACTTCATCTTTTGTCACTGAATGTGTTCGTTTTTTTCAACTTTGACAGAAAAATGATGTGTACAGTAGTACAGCATGTTTTAAACTTTAATAATATCTGATCATGCAACATATATTATTATTATCCTACGTTCCAAATATTTTGCATTAAAATAAAAATAAACACATAAATATCTTTAAATATCTGGCAAACTTAAGATTTCTAGTTACTTATCAAATTGTACATTAAAAATTAAAATTTTACGGCAACAACTGTTATTCGACCATAAAAAAACAGTAATATACTGTAAAAAAACAACACTGTACATTTTACGGTGAAATTCTGGCGACTGAGCTGCCAGTTTTTTTACCCGAAAATGTACAGAATTTTTTACACGGTGCTTAAAAAAATATACAATAATCAAATGCATAAACAATTGTGTAATATTATCACGAGGCGAATCCTTACACAATTATATGCATGTATTATTCTCTGTTACATAAGAGCAGCCATAACTGCGATGTGGCCCTCAATGAAGATAGGAGTTTTTGATTTTGTTTAGTTATTGTGTACAGACTTTGTTTTTCTCAAACAATTTTATGTAATAAAAGAGAATATGGAACATGTTTCACTGTTGTGCTGACATTGTTCAACTGTCAATAGCACTCACCATAAGTCAATGGAAACATTTACAGTCAATACATGTGATCTGTATGGGCCAGTCTCCCTCATGGATGATCGGAACGTATCATTCCTGTTGTCTATTTTCCCTGCTTTCTTCTTTCTTTTCCCCCTTTACCAAGATCCCCTCCAGTCAATCAGATAAAAGATAAAAAGTAATTCGATGAGAGTGAAGATTGGACAAAGGAAAAAAAAACGACAACATTATTTTTATATGTTTCTACCATCTAGATTTCCTCAGGGCTTGGTGTGGTGGCAAGGGGTGGACATAACCTGCACAGGTTAATATCTCTCTGCGTGGTTTGTTCGGAGACGCAGGCGTTTTCAGACACTGTATGCTTCTTCTTTAGAATAAAGAAATATAAAACCCTGATGACAAAATTAACCCTAAGCGTCACAAGGAATAAACACATTGAAATGAATACACTGCAAAAAGTCAGTGTTCAAAAACAAGAAAAAAAAATACAAAAATGAGGGGTATTTTACTAAGCAAAATTATCTGCCAATGGAACAAGACAATTTGGCTTGTTAAGACTTTCCAAAACAAGTAAAATTAGCTAACCTCAATGAACCCAAAAATACCTTAGAATAAGTATATTCTCACTAATAACAAGTGCACTTTTCTTGATAGAAAAAAAAATGAGACCTTTTTGCTCAATATGTAGAAAAATATTCTTAAATTAAGTAAATGCTAGTGCCATTATGTTGACATAATGATATGCGCTCGGCATTACATTTCTTGAAACCAGCAAACTTATACTAAAAACTAGTTTATTGTTCTTAATGGAAAGGCAACAAGGCAACCGTTTGTTACTCTCGGGGTCTACAAGCCGCTCAGGCAAATCATATTGTCTAAAAATGCATTTTTCCATCGATAACGTGACATCATCGCGCCAAGTGCGTGCACTTTCAGTCAATTAGTGCGCATATATACAGCCCGGCCCCTGGCCCAAAATTTTTTATTTGTAATTTTGAAGAATTCATCTGAATGTGAATGAACTATTTCTGTTCAAAATTGTTAGAAATGTCACATCTTAAATATTAACGGTCAGTGTACTGTACTATGCCAAGTGTACTACTATATGGGTACGTATTTTCTATTGTTTCATTGAAAATAAAACAGAAAAGTCAATTTGGCTGTCATCCGTTTTAATTAGAATAGAATAGAATAGAATAGAAAGTACTTTATTGATCCCTTGAAATAATAAATGATTACTTTAAAAAAGCAGTTTTATACTTGTGAGTAGGGATGCCCGATAATGGCTTTTTGCCGATATCCGATATTGTCCAACTTTTTAATTACCGATACCGATATCAACCGATACCGATATCACCGATATATACAGTCGTGGAATTAACACATTATTATGCCTAATTTGGACAACCAGGTATGGTGAAGATAAGGTACCTTTTAAAAATAATAATAAAATAAAATAAGAGAAATAAATTAAAAACATTTTCTTGAATAAAAAAGAAAGTAAAACAATATAAAAACAGTTACATTGAAACTAGTAATTAATGAACATTAGTAAAATTAACTGTTAAAGGTTAGTACTATTAGTGGACCAGCAGCACGCACAATCATGTGTGCTTACGGACTGTATCCCTTGCAGACTGTATTGATATATATTGATATATAATGTAGGAACCAGAATATTAATAACAGAAAGAAACAACCCTTTTGTGTGAATGAGTGTGAATGAGTGTAAATGGGGGAAGAAGGTTTTTTGGGTTGGTGCACTAATTGTAAGTGTATCTTGTGTTTTTTATGTTGATTTAATAAATTAAAAAAAATAAATAAAAAAACCATACCGATAATAAAAAAAACCATACCGATAATCTCTACTTGTGAGTGTTGATGACACAGCTTTGCAACAGTTGATATTCTAGTTTCAAGCATGTTTTACTCAATATAGGTCATCAAATCTCAGCAACAAGCTGTAATATCTTACTGAGATAATTTAGGACCAAAACCCTTAAAACAAGTAAAACACTAACATAAAATCTGCTTAGTGAGAAGAATTATCTTATCAGACAGAAAATAAGCAAATATCACCCTTATTTGAGGTATTTAATCTTACTTAGATTTCAGTTTTTGCAGTGTACCATATTGATTTGATCTTATTGAGCACATAGATTATCGTTATTAAACAAACTACTATAGTAGAGGTTGGTGACAGTAATGACCTCGTATACATTCATTATGCATTATATTATTTTCTTATTGTCACAATTCAGTGTGTTCTTTTGTTTGAGGGTGACAGCCATTGGTAGTGTAGTCTTTCACATAGCTGACTTACGTAGACACAGTTCATAGACTGAAGGGTAATTATAACCTGAGAATTCTTGCTGTGGGTTCTATGTAAAATGGAGGGATGGATGACTTAGTATTACGATCTTAAGTATGATTTTGTGTTTCTAAAACTAACCTTAAATCGAAAGATTTTTTCAAATCTAAGTTAAGGCATCATCCAAGCTTCGGTCTATCGGAACATGAACTGCATGCTGAGGGATTTTTAATTTGGTTTATATGTTAAGCAGAACGGCTCAAACACAAAAAGGTGATTAATCATCAGATATGAACCTGGTTGCCTGCAACACTGGTCTCTCCCAAATACTCTTAGCAGCCAAACACGCACACACTCAGCAGGACATGATGGATGCCAGCTCTTTTCTTTCAATTTTCAAAGTGTGTGCAGCAAAACGAGAAATGAAGAAAGTACTTCCCACTGATCACATTTCACCCCCTCCATCTTCGCTCTGCTCTCTGCACAATTCCTTCTACACCTCCGATGTATTCTTGATTGGCTTTCATTGCTTTAGCTTAGTGTCAGTTATTCTTCTGGTAAGGCTCTTTTCTTGTTGGCCCGTAAAAGATACCTTTTTATGTTTGAATTTATTTCAAATTATTTTTTCTGGGCCACATTGACTCATCTTCTTATCCTCTTGATCACATCGTATCTTCTAGGAACACTCACCAATGTCTTTTTTTGTACCATATTTTCCAGACTATAAGCCGCTACTCTTTTTCCAACGCTTTGAACCCTTCTGCTTACGAAACGGTGGGGCTAGTTTATGGATTTTTCTTCGCTAAAAATCTCGTTGTTTATGTATGACTTAAGTGTTATTATGACAATGACAATAAAGGAATTGATTGATTGATTGATTGATTAACGGCCTTAATGTTTTGTATTCAACAACTAGTTTTCATGAAAACACTAAAACGGTGTGTTATTGTTTGTGCTAAGGCACCATCTTTTGGACACGTTTACTTACTGCAGGTGCTGTGGGTTGACAATGTACTTCCTGGTTTGTGCCCAAAGTATATTTGTCCATAGCATTTCTGATCAAAAGGATTCTTCATTCATCACTCCAAGCAACGTTTATAAGTTTTACAATATAACTAAAACTACTCATACTTACTAAACCGTCCCATATGTGTTTTACAATAGAACTAAAACTACTCATACTTACTAAAGCGTCCCATGTGTGATGTCTGTAGGAGTGTTTTCATGCATATTTGTACACGCTATCGTAACGTAATCAAGCTTGTGTCGTTAGCATTAGCTAATATGCTAACACATTTACGAGTGTCTGTGTTAGTATTATTAACTAACTATGGCATTCTTTATAAAAATGAGACCCATTATCTCCCTGCTTGGCACTCAGCATCAAGGGTTGGAATTGGGGATTAAATCACCAAAAATGATTCTCGAGCACGGCCACCGTTGCTGCTCACTGCTCCCCTCACCTCCCAGGGGGTGGAACAAAGGGATTTGGTCAAACGCAGAGGGTAATTTCACCACAACTAGTGTGTGTGTGACTATCAGTGGTACTTTAACTTTAACTTTTTGTATTGTTTCATGTGCAAACAAATGCCTTACGCAATTTTTTTTAATAAGGTTATATGTCTCTTTTGTTGAGAAGAATTGTTGCACATTTTTGGTTCGCAGGTTATAGTTTATGTGAGCATAATTTTAGCAGTTCACAAATTCACCAGATCATTAAATTTCAATATTTTTGATTCAATAAATAAAGGGTTTGAATGTTCTCAATCCCTGACATTGGGCCTGATTTACTAAGATCCAAATATCACCCGCTAAACCGCAGGTGCAATCTATAAGACGGCATGTACTATTAGTGGGCGTGTTGCGCGCGATTTACTAAAACTGCGTGTGTAATTGAAAAATGGTGCAGACAGCGTTAATTAAATGAGCATTTTGCATGTACTGTACAGGGCATCGCCACGGAGACACTCTCCTTTACTGCTAATTCATATTATCATGCTGCATTTTGCTCTGTTTTCAAACATGCATGTACCACTTTTATTGGGCATTTTAAAAGCAGTCGTGCAGTGCATCTACAATGAACCCACTTTTGATGAATTGTTTTGGTGAGAGGCATACGTAAAATATATTTTTTTCATGAAATAAATATTTTCTAATATATATTCTACTGTATGTGAAAAAACAAACGTCAGTAACAAAATACTTGAGTACACCAAAATGCATCAATTGAATGTGTTTTAATCAGCTCCATATATCCTCTCGTAGCTATAAAATTATAAAAGAATGTTGCTGAATAGACGATATGTCTAATATTTTCTATTTCTGACCGTCCAAAATGTTGACACACACATGTAGGACGGAGTAGTCTCATCTGTCTGTGCAGTGCAAGCACAATTATGAGTGTTGATAGATGTGTGTGCTAAATAATTATATTTGCATTTTCTCCTAGTAGTGTGGGCATTTTGATGATCAGCATATATTTTGCATAATCACGAAGACAGAAATGCAAAATTGATTGTACACCTTATTCTGCTCACTTAAGAGACACATTCCACTTTGCACACATAATTGGTAGATCAGCTTTGCTATACAGTTTGCACATGTTTTAGTACCCACAAAATGTTTGTAAATCATGCCCTCTAACTCACCTTTTTTTAACACAGTTTTTTTCTTTTTTGTTTCCATCAATATTTCTACATATTTTAGAAATTAGCCTGATATCATCACACGACATGTTGACTCCTAGTCATATTTTAAGAGATATCACACAAAAAATACCCGATTCTTAGCCTCATTTCTATAGTTCTTTACCTCAAAGACTGTGAGGGCAAAGGGGTGTCCCAAGTGGTGCTGGGAGGACAGCAGAACCCTGCGGTTGTCTCCATTAAAATCCACACTGGACAGCAGGTGCAGCTTGGAGTCCACCCAGTAGAGACGCCTATTGGACAAGTCTGGAAACATGAAAAAAATGAGCGATATTTATTAGAGGATATCCAAGGAGAAATGAACAAAGAGGAGTGGTGAAAAAGGGGACAAGGTCATTTCCAATGAAAATAAATCGGGTGAGAAGTTTATGAATGCAATGGCCAAGTAGCACACCATCAATCTTACTGAAAGCCGAGGCCCATGCACGAGGAAAACACTGATGTGATTATAATACTGTAATGCCGCTTGACCTCTCTGTATAGGGAGCTAAGGGGGAATATACAGTATGTGTACTTTACCTGCAAACTGATTAGGCCTCCCGGATGTTTGGGCACGTTCGCTTTTCAATTTTCAGAACTGTTTACTTTAGTACTTACTGCTATGTGGACTCTGTGAGGCTTTGGTGAGCTTGACATTTAACAGAATCGTTTCTACCTGATAATATTCTCAGTGTTGGTGTACCTTTTCAGCTCAGTAATTTAAGGGGGCCATAATGACTAGATACCGTAGGGGAAGTGAACACATTTGAGTTGGAAATTATATTTTCTCAGCCAACACTGGCACATTTCATCACATACTGTACCGTACCATGCCAACTTGTCTTTCTTTTGAATAAAAACACAATTGTCAAATACAAAAACAGAATGGCGGGGAAAAAGTGAATTAAAAACACATGGCATAAACAGAACCATGTGTTACGTTTTTATGTTGGCGTTGTTGTTTTGGACTCCAGGATGCAGAGCAAGAAAGGCAAAGTACTGTGCAGGCAAGAAGCCAATTTTTAATTGGAAAACACAGGTGGAGCAAAAATCTAGTGCAGCGTGGAAGTGCACAGAGGACAAACACTTGTCAGGTGAAACTAAATAAGCTACATTAAATAATGCAAAACAGGTGTGCTGGCAGGAAACTGAGCTGAACGTGTAGGGCAGGGGTAGGGAACCTATGGCTCTAGAGCCAGATGTGGCTCTTTTGATGACTGCATCTGGCTCTCAGATAAATCTTAGCTGACATTACTTACAGGATTACAGGATAAGTACTGAATGATTACGCTGGTAATCACAGTGTTAAAAATAACGTTCAAAATATAAAACATTCTCATGCATTTTAATCCATCCATCCATTTCCTACCGCACATGTTCAAGAAGTCGCATTAATGGTAAGAAGTATTTTATTTATTATTGGTTAGCTTCAGAATAACAATGTTATTAAAAAGAATGAGGGACTTATTATACTCTAAAAATGTTGGTCTTACTTAAAAATGCACGCATTTAGTTGTATTCAGTGTTAAAAAAAATATTATATGGCTCTCACGGAAAAACATTTTAAAATATTGGGCTTTCATGGCTCTCTCAGCCAAAAAGGTTCCCGACACCTGGTGTAGGGGGAGCAAAACAAGAAGTCCAACTATCCAACCAGTAGAACCAAACTAAGAGCACCCATCCATCCATCCATCCATCCATCCATCTTCTTCCGCTTATCCGAGGTCGGGTCGCGGGGGCAGCAGCCTAAGCAGGGAAGCCCAGACTTAACTCTCCCCAGCCACTTCGTCCAGCTCCTCCCGGGGGATCCCAAGGCGTTCCCAGGCCAGCCGGGAGACATAGTCTTCCCAACGTGTCCTGGGTCTTCCCCGTGGCCCCCTACCGGTCGGACGTGCCCTAAACACCTCCCGAGGGAGGCGATCGGGTGGCATCCTGACCAGATGCCCGAACCACCTCATCTGGCTCCTCTCGATGTGGAGGAGCAGCGGCTTTACTTTGAGCTCCCCCCGGATGACAGAGCTTCTCACCCTATCTCTAAGGGAGAGCCCCGCCACCCGGCGGAGGAAACTCATTTCGGCCGCTTGTACCCGTGATCTTGTCCTTTCGGTCATAACCCAAAGCTCATGACCATAGGTGAGGATGGGAACGTAGATCGACCGGTAAATTGAGAGCTTTGCCTTCCGGCTCAGCTCCTTCTTCACCACAACGGATCGATACAGCGTCCGCATTACTGAAGATGCCGCACCGATCCGCCTGTCGATCTCACGATCCACTCTTCCCTCACTCGTGAACAAGACTCCGAGGTACTTGAACTCCTCCACTTGGAGCAGGGTCTCCTCCGCAACCCGGAGATAGCACTCAAGGAAGTCACAATCTTCGTTCAATGAATGTTCTGCAATTTGTCGTCCCCTAGAAATTCTGTCCATAAAAGTTATGAACAGAATCGGTGACAAAGGGCAGCCTTGGCGGAGTCCAACCCTCACTGGAAAGGTCTCCGACTTACTGCCGGCAATGCGGACCAAGCTCTGACACTGATCATACAGGGAGCGGACCGCCAAAATCAGACAGTCCGATACCCCATACTCTCTGAGCACTCCCCACAGGACTTCCCGAGGGACACGGTCGAATGCCTTCTCCAAGTCCACAAAGCACATGTAGACTGGTTGGGCAAACTCCCATGCACCCTCAAGGACCCTGCCGAGAGTATAGAGCTGGTCCACAGTTCCACGACCAGGACGAAAAACCACACTGTTCCTCCTGAATCCGAGGTTAGACTATCCGGCGTTGCCTCCTCTCCAGTACACCTGAATAGACCTTACCGGGAAGGCTGAGGAGTGTGATCCCACGATAGTTAGAACACACCCTCCGGTTCCCCTTCTTAAAGAGAGGAACCAACACCCCGGTCTGCCAATCCAGAGGTACCGCCCCCGATGTCCACGCGATGCTGCAGAGTCTACTAAGAGCACCAAGACGGGAAATGATACAAACACAGGAAAATGGCGAAACAAGGTAAACTCTTTCACATGTGATGATGACACCATGGGGATTATGGTTCCAAGAAACCCCGAATAATTATTTATTATTTTTATTATTATCATTATTTCAAACTTTTCATATACCTACAGTTCATACATGTTTTGACCCAATGGTTGCTATTCATAGTTATGGAATGTCATATCTTAAAGGGGCTGTTTGCAACCTTTATGCAGAGGCCTACAGGGCGCAAACTTTACAGAGTGTTGTAAGCATTAAATCTCCACCTCTTCTCTTCTATCTCCCCCACTTAACTTGCGCATGTGTCACAACTGTGCTGAACTGGCCTTTTATTTGGTTCTATTTGCAGTACAGGATCACAATCTATTCTGTTTATAATATATTCCTATTAACGTATGCTATGTATAACCTACTTTATTTATATCCTTTAAAAAAATGTACATACTGTCATTCTTGTGCCTTTATTTAATTTATTGCAACAATAATATCTAAGCTGTGATAGAACGGAGGCGCTAATTCTGGGTATTCAACACGACTGCAAAGTTACACCAACAACAATATTATTTATAAATGACAGAATTAATCATACTTGAGAATTATAATCTTTGTAAAGGCATCATATTCTACCCATCCTCATTAGATTGTGGTCGGTAAGCGTTGCCGACCTTTACTTTCCTGACTAACCTGATAAGTTTGCCGCTCTGTATGAAATCAGAGACCGTAGAAAAACAATCTACCCCTGTTCCCAGCTGTATACAGCTCAGAAAAAGAATTTGTTTTCATAAGTATGTTGTGACCTCTCAATTCCACAGAGTGTGGCAACTCAATGACTCTGTTTCTCCACAGGCAAGGGCACTGGGAAAAAAATTGGCTTCTGCTGCAAAGGGAGTTGAAAGCGATAATGGGAGGTATCGACAGAACAGTGCGTCTGGCGTATTAATTCTAAGGTCCATATTTGTTGGCTTGATAGATGAGAGCCAGACATGAAGGGAGCTCCAGATGTTTCTTCTCAAAAATCCCGCCTCATTTAGGCCCTTTCATGGTGTTGACTGTCCTTCAACTATATTGCCAAAGAAACAGACTAATTTCCCCTTCTTAGATTGCCTTATATATTTGTTTTATGTTCTCCCTTTAATTCAGTTTATAGGTTGCATTCCCTTATGAGGGTCATTGTTGAGCTGGAGCCTACTTTCAACAAAAAGCGATGTACAGTGGAACCTCGATTTACGTACCCCTAATTATACGAACTTTACGATTTATGAACCAGACTGAATAAAAATATGCTTTGTTTTAAAGTGTGCGAACATTTCACCCACCCATTGTGTACCTGCAGCGCAACCACTGGCGGCGGGTTTATAGATCTCCTTCAGCATAGCTACTTTGTGTGCATTTAAGTGTTTTTTTAGCCTTTCTACAGCATGTTTCTAGTTTTGATAGCCTAATATGAGTCCAAATAAAACAATGTACTAGCAATGTATGGTTTGAAATATTCAGGAAGTATCCACAGCATTGTCAACGCTGCCTCCTCCCACCGCCCCTCCCTTCTGCTGCATGCCAAAAAGATTAACCAACAAGGTAAAGTTTGATTAAAAAAAAAATCCTAATCCTTGGAGCAACCTGCCTGTTAAAGGGTTATGGTTAGTTTTGTGATTTTAAAATATGTGCACTATTAGTGCATGTGCCTCACAATACGAAGGTCCTGAGCAGTCCTGTGTTGAATACCGGGCTCGGGATCTTTCTGTGTGGAGTTTGCATGTTCTACCCGTGACTGCGTGGGTTCCCTCCGGGTACTCCGGCTTCCTCCCACCGCCAAAAAAATGCACTTGGGGATAGGTTGATTGGCAACACTAAATTTGCCTTTGTGTGTGAATGTGAGTGTGAATGTTGGCTGTCTATGTGTGTTGGCCCTGCGATGAGGTGGCGACTTGTCCAGGGTGTACCCCGCCTTCCGCCCGAATGCAGCTGAGATAGGCTCCAGCACCCCCCGCGACCCCAAAAAGGGACAGACGGTAGAAAATGGATGGATGGATGCACCACAGTAGTGACAATGTGTCTACGTGTCAGCAGGGCAGCTGTAAATGAGGACAGTTCAGCTAGTTGTTCTTTTGGCTTTGTTATTAAATAGAAAGTTGAATATATCCCCCCTTGCTATGTTTGGTATACAGTACTGTGTAGTGCTTATTGATTTGTAAGCGAACAAACTTTAACTAAAATATGGACTTTTGTCGAGGCTTGGACACATAATTCATGTGTACATTGTTTCTTGAGGAGAAATTTGCTTTAAAATGCAAACTTTTTTATTTATGAACCCTGTTCAAAAATGAATTAGGTTTCTGAATCGAGGTACCAGTGTATTATTTGGGGGCGGCATGGCGTAGTGGGTAGAGCAACCGTGCCAGAAACCTGAGGGTTGCAGGTTCGCTCCCCGCCTCTTACCATCCAAAAATCGCTGCCGTTGTGTCCTTGGGCGGGACACTTCACCCTTTGCCCCCGGTGCCACTCACACCGGTGAACTGAATGATGAATGATGAATGATAGGTGGTGGTCGGAGGGGCCGTTGGCGCAAATTTCAGCCACGCTTCCGTCAGTCTACCCCAGGGCAGCTGTGGCTATGAAAGTAGCTTACCACCACCAGGTGTGAATGATTGATGGGTTCTACATGTAAAGCGACTTTGGGTACTTAGAAAAGCGCTATATAAATCCCAGTTATTAATTATTATTATTATACACCCTGGACTGAGTCAATCACAGGCCACGAATAGACAATCAACCATTCACCATTCAGTCTCCAATTAACCTAACCATGGATTTGTGATGTAGGAGGAGCACCCCAGGAAAAACCCAAACACGCCAACCTCACAAAGATATGACCAAGAATGGATTCCAACCTTCAATCTCCTGACTGTGAGAATGAAATCCTTTCTTATTCATGTTTTCTGCAATTCTTTACCTAGGGTTATTCCATTTGGCCATTCGATGTGCTCAGACACCAGAACCTGTCGATCCACTCCATTCATCCCAGCTTTTTCAATCTTGGCCTGATCTCCCCAGTCGGACCAATACAAAAATCTGTGAAATAATACACAAAAACATTTGTTATTATTTGAACATGTTCATAGAGTACACAAAGAACATTCCATCCAGACAGCTTCAGCACCACTTACAATCTTTTCTACCGACAGTGTTACACTGATGATATTTCTGATTGCACACTTCACAAAGAGTGGGAGAATAATATCATAATGACATAATTGCAATAGCTCCATCATTTGAGCAAAACATGTCAATGTCTAAGTTAATGGCTTCCCGGGGTGGCATGACACCTAGTCATTAGAGCCAGAGACTAAAAATACTAAGTTAATGGTCGACCACTTGGCAGCTTCCGCTGTTCCTGCAAGAGTTTTTTTTTTTTTTTACAAGATTTTGGAGTGTGATTGCGATTTGAAGAACATTTGTGAAGTCATAGGTCACAGTTACTTACTCGATGCAACTGAGGAAGACCTAACCTTAAAATATTTTTTTGTTTGCACTGAAGGACTGCAGCACTTTCAGTACCCTTAAAGTGCTTTGACTTGCATTTCATGAAAGAAAGGTGCCATTCGAATAATATGTAATCACTATTATCCGTCTAAATCTACCATGCCATTATTCTGCGCTATGTGTGACACAGAGAGAGTAGAGTGCTACCATTTGCATATATTTCACACTAGTGTAGAGATAGTGATGGCTTCATGTCAATGTGTGAGACAAATATATAAAATGGGGACATATTGTACTTTGTGAGCTGCTAACAGTGGGATGCTGCGCTATTTCGTTTTAAGTTATGATTCTTAAACTAAACTATTGACCTTTAAGGCATGATTTTCTTTTCTAACACTGGTGCACATTTGGCATGAATAATATATTCATAAATACGAATGTTTCGATCAATATTTTCGGCCTCCGATCCTGATTCAATTTTTTGGCCTTTGATTTTGAGTCGAAATCCGATAAGACAATGGTTTATGGTTTGAGTTTATTTCGAACATGCATACAATTACAACATGTTTAATCACAATTTTCAGTTTCTATTTTCAACATGTAGGAAGACGCAGAGCTTATTTAATCTACCCCTTTTCCATTTCATAGCAACACTTTAGTTCACTTCCTGTTCTCAATTTGTTCACACTCCACTCCATAAATGATCCAATTCTAGAAATAAATAAACAGTGAAGTAAGTTGTATTTTATATAGTGAGATGAATAAGATTATCAATAAGTTCAAAATGTTTATCATGATTCTTTTTCTTTTTACTTTGTAAACTCTTTGAGTTCGAACAGTTTCTTAAACTGGATTATATTACAAACCCCGTTTCCATATGAGTTGGGAAATTGTGTTAGATGTAAATATAAACGGAATACAATGATTTGCAAATCATTTTCAACCCATATTCAGTTGAATATGCTACAAAGACAAGATATTTGATGTTCAAACTGATAAAAAAAATTTTTTTTAAATAATCTTTAACTTTAGAATTTGATGCCAGCAACATGTGACAAAGAAGTTGGGAAAGGTGGCAATAAATACTGATAAAGTTGAGGAATGCTCATCAAACACTTATTTGGAACATCCCACAGGTGTGCAGGCTAATTGGGAACAGGTGGGTGCCATGATTGGGTATAAAAACAGCTTCCCAAAAAATGCTCAGTCTTTCACAAGAAAGGATGGGGCGAGATACACCCCTTTGTCCACAACTGCGTGAGCAAATAGTCAAACAGCTTAAGAACAATGTTTCTCAAAGTGCAATTTCAAGAAATTTAGGGATTTCAACATCTACGGTCCATAATATCATCAAAAGGTTCAGAGAATCTGGAGAAATCACTCCACGTAAGCGGCATGGCCGGAAACCAACATTGAATGACCGTGACCTTCGATCCCTCAGACGGCACTGTATCAAAAAGCGACATCAATCTCTAAAGGATATCACCACATGGGCTCAGGAACACTTCACAAAACCACTGTCACTAAATACAGTTGGTCACTACATCTGTAAGTGCAAGTTAAAGCTCTACTATGCAAAGCGAAAGCCATTTGTCAACAACATCCAGAAACGCCGCCGGCTTCTCTGGGCCCGAGATCATCTAAGATGGACTCATGCAAAGTGGAAAAGTGTTCTGTGGTCTGACGAGTCCACATTTCAAATTGTTTTTGGAAATATTCGACATCGTGTCATCCGGACCAAAGGGGAAGTGAACCATGCAGACTGTTATCGACGCAAAGTTCAAAAGCCAGCATCTGTGATGGTATGGGGGTGCATTAGTGCCCAAGGCATGGGTAACTTACACATCTGTGAAGGCACCATTAATGCTGAAAGGTACATACAGGTTTTGGAACAACATATGCTGCCATCTAAGCGCCGTCTTTTTCATGGATGCCCCTGCTTATTTCAGCAAGACAATGCCAAGCCACATTCAGCACGTGTTACAACAGCGTGGCTTCATAAAAAAAGAGTGCTTGTACTTTCCTGGCCTGCCTGCAGTCCAGACCTGTCTCCCATCGAAAATGTGTGACGCATTATGAAGCGTAAAATACGACAGCGGAGACCCCGGACTGTTGAACGACTGAAGCTCTACATAAAACAAGAATGGGAAAGAATTCCACTTTCAAAGCTTCAACAATTAGTTTCCTCAGTTCCCAAACGTTTATTGAGTGTTGTTAAAAGAAAAGGTGATGTAACACAGTGGTGAACATGCCCTTTCCCAACTACTTTGGCACGTGTTGCAGCCATGAAATTCTAAGTTAATTAATATTTGCAAAAAAAAAAAAAAAGTTTATGCGTTTGAACATCAAATATGTTGTCTTTGTAGTGCATTCAATTGAATATGGGTTGAAAAGGATTGGCAAATCATTGTATTCCGTTTATATTTACAACTAACACAATTTCCCAACTCATATGGAAACGGGGTTTGTAGTACATTGTTTGATTTCTTAACCTAATCCATTCCATAATTTAATTCCACATACTGATATACTAAAGGTTGTAAGTGTTGTACGTACGTGCATACAGATAGTTTAAGTTCCATTTTTCTTATTAGTAGTTTATAGAACTGAAAGTGTTTTATAGAAGGTAACCAAAGTAAACATAATAACACATATATAAAGTGTATCTTATTAAAACTTATAATATTGGTGTAAATTAGATAACGTGTTGAAATTCTGGTATTGAATGCTACATACACATTTTTTTAACAATATAGAGTGGCTAACGCATGACTAAACAAAAGCAAAAACTACTGTTGCCTCCCATTTAAAACATTTCGTTTTCCATATGAGTTGGGAAATTGTGTTAGATGTAAATATAAACAGAATACAATGATTTGCAAATCAGTCCATACTATCACAGATGTTGGCTTTTCAACTTTGCGCCTATAACAATCCGGGTGGTTCTTTTCCTCTTTGGTCCAGAGGACACGACGTCCACAGTTTCCAAAAACAATTTGAAATGTGGACTCGTCAGACCACAGAACACTTTTCCACTTTGTATCAGTCTATCTTAGATGAGCTCAGGCCCAGCGAAGCCGACGGCGTTTCTGGGTGTTGTTGATTAACGGTTTTCGCCTTGCATAGGAGAGTTTTAACTTGCACTTACAGATGTAGCGACCAACTGTAGTTACTGACAGTGGGTTTCTGAAGTGTTCCTGAGCCCATGTGGGGATATCCTTTACACACTGATGTCGCTTGTTGATGCAGTACAGCCTGAGGAATCGAAGGTCACAGACTTAGCTGCTTACGTGCAGTGATTTCTCCAGATTCTCTGAACCCTTTGATGATATTACAGACCGTATATGGTGAAATCCCTAAATTCCTTGCAATAGCTGGTTGAGAAAGGTTTTTCTTAAACTGTTCAACAATTTGCTCACGCATTTGTTGACAAAGTGGTGACCCTCGCCCCATCCTTGTTTGTGAATGACTGAGCATTTCATGGAATCTACTTTTATACCCAATCATGGCACCCACCTGTTCCCAATTTGCCTGTTCACCTGTGGGATGTTCCAAGTAAGTGTTTGATGAGCATTCCTCAACTTTATCAGTATTTATTGCCACCTTTCCCAACTACTTTGTCACGTGTTGCTGGCATCAAATTCTAAAGTTAATGATTATTTGCAAAAAAAAAAAAGTTTATCAGTTTGAACATCAAATATGTTGTCTTTGTAGCATATTCAAATGAATATGGGTTGAAAATTATTTGCAAATCATTGTATTTAGTATATATTTACATCGAACACAATTTTCCAACTCATATGGAAACAGGGTTTGCAGTACTAGAGTTGCATAGAAAGTCATGGAATCAAAATCCAACGGAAAGTACTTTTTAAAAAGACTTTTTACACCTCATCAACACTCTACCTGCACAACCTTACCCTTGATGTGGGTCGACTGTGATGGCCCTGGGCTCGCTCAGCTCTGTGACGATGAGCATCTTCCTCTTGCTGCCATCTCCCGTGGCCACCGATATGCTCTTGTTGCCCGAGTCGGTCCAGTAGATGTTCTTATGAACCCAGTCAACAGCCAGCCCTTCGGGGGAGTGGAGCGCTTCAATCAGCGTCACCTGCTGCGAAGAGTCATTGGCTTTGTTGATGTACGCACTAGGGGGAAGTACAAGAAGACAATGTGTTGGTAAGTCAGCAAAGTTATACTTGCTAGACTTTGTGTGATTGAGTGCAGGCAACATATGACTACGAACTTGTAGTCTTTGCAGATAATGTCAAGGACACCCAAACCTGACACATCTATCACAACCTCATTCTTCCCACCAAACAGCCGCTCACAGAGAGAATTAATCTGTCTACTTCTATCTGCAGCTTACAAATCAACCAGACTTCTCTGTTTTTGTCATTCTCTGCTCAGCGTCTTTTCAATTTATTTGAATCCTTCGTTCTGCCTTCTGCGTGCCGTCTACCTGTTCCCCGGTCTCTTGTTTTGCCTTGCTTCCTCAACTCTTTCATTTGTGACAGGCCTACAGACAAAGCACATTACTTTCCTCTCCACTTGCGTGCTATGAAAAAAGACATCCTTGTTTAAAGGTTGGCAGAGGCAATGCCCCACTTTACACCCCATTTGCTCATGTTTACTGGGGAAGAAAGTTGCAGTACTGATACTAAAGTCAAGTTGGTACTTTTGAAATTCCTTGCTAATCGAGTATACAATTACTGTAGACACAAATCCTAACTTTATACCTTAATTGACTACAGTGGGACCTTTGTTTTCATACAACCTGGTTTTCACAGTACTCAGTTTTGTCAAAAAATATTGTCACGTTGTTATTTATTGCATTGCACCAAACAAACTAATCTGTTTGCCCGTGTATCATTCTGCGGGATGTGCCCCAAACCAAGAATATTGGATAGTGGTTCTGTTAAAGGGGTCATATATTTGTACATTTAAAACATGTAATGGTGGTTCTTTGGTCAAGATTTTGCGTAGATTATGTGTCTTCAAGCCGCTTTCTGACCGTCTCTTCAGGATGCGCCATTTTCTGGACAATCTTATTTAAAGGCCTACTGAAACCCACTACTACCGACCACGCAGTCTGATAGTTTATATATCAAAGATGAAATCTTAACATTGCAACACATGCCAATACGGCCGGGTTAGCTTACTAAAGTGCAATTTTGAATTTCGCGCGACATATCCTGCTGAAAATGTCTCGGTATGATGACGTCAGCGCGTGACGTCACGGATTGTAGAGGACATTTTGAGACAGCATGATGGCCAGCTATTAAGTCGTCTGTTTCATCGCAAAATTCCACAGTATTCTGGACATCTGTGTTGGTGAATCTTTTGCAATTTGTTCAATGAACAATGGAGACAGCAAAGAAGAAAGCTGTAGGAGGAAAGCGGTGTATTGCGACCGACTTTAGCAACACAAACACGGCCGGTGTTTCATTGTTTACATTCCCGAAAGATGACAGTCAATCTTTACCATTGGCCTGTGGAGAACTGGGACAACAGAGACTCTTACCAGGAGGACTTTGAGTTGGATACGCAGACACGGTACTGTAAGTACGCTTCCAAACATTTGATCGCTTGCCCGTACGTGCGTGCCGCTACGTGCATGTCACGTAAATAATTCAATGTATACACCCTGATGATTATCTTGTGTGATGACTGTATTATGATGATAGTATATATGATAGTATATATCTGTATCATGAATCAATTTAAGTGGACCCCGACTTAAACAAGTTGAAAAACTTATTCGGGTGTTACCATTTAGTGGTCAATTGTACGGAATATGTACTGTACTGTGCAACCTACTAATAAAAGTCTCAAAAAGTCTCACATACGTAACTTTGGGGACTTTGGGGAAATATATGTGCTGTATGAACTTTGAGGAGGTGAACGGTACTTTGGGCTGTGGGATTGAGTGTGTTGTGCAGGTGTTTGAGTTGTATTGGCGGGTTATATGGACGGGAGGGGGGAGGTGTTTGTCATGCGGGATTAATATGTGGCATATTAAATATAAGCCTGGTTGTGTTGTGGCTAATAGAGTATATATATGTCTAGTGTTCATTTACTGTTTTAGTCATTCCCAGCTGAATATCAGGTCCCACCCGCCTCTCACAGCATCTTCCCTATCTGAATCGCTCCCACTGCCCTCTAGTCCTTCAGTCTCACTTTCCTCATCCACAAATCTTTCATCCTCGCTCAAATTAATGGGGAAATCATCGATTTCTCGTTCCGAAACGCTCTCGCTGCTGGTGGCCATGATTGTAAACAATGTGCGGATGTGAGGAGCTCCACAACTTGTGACGTCACGCTACTCGTCTGCTACTTCTGGTACAGGCAAGGCTTTTTTATCAGCGACCAAAAGTTGCGAACTTTATCGTCGATGTTCTCTACTAAATCCTTTCAGCAAAAACATGGCAATATCGCGAAATGATCAAGTATGACACATAGAATGGACCTGCTATCCCCGTTTAAATAAGAACATCGCATTTCAGTAGGCCTTTAAGTGCCTCTACTTCGACAGTGTCTTGTTCTCCTCAGCCATGTTGTAGTTTTCAACGCGTCCATATGGAGTCTACTAACTGTTACTGTATAAGTTCGAACTATATGCTACTTGGTATTAAAAATGGCAACAGCGGAGAATGCACGCGCATGTACGAGCCAGTCTGCCCCACAACAAGAGGATAGAGAAAAAGAAGGAACTTATTGACTCCAATGTCAGACTACAATGGCTGAATATATGGAGATATCCGCTACTGTCCCAGGACAGAGCAAAAACGGCTCGTTTGGATTATTTTGCAAATATTTCAGCCATGCCTCCATGGTTTGAATTAAAACTTTCGGGAATTATGCAGAAACCAATCACACAAACAGGTACCATTAGGTAAGAAAAGTTGGTTTTGCCTAAAAGGTCCCTTGATGATTTTTGGCTGTTCAGACAAACATGTATGACTGTTACAATGTTGGATACTTTGGTTACTGCCTCAAATCACAAAGTTCATACATTTTGACGTGACTTCGCACCATACTTGCCAACCTTGAGACCTCCGATTTCGGGAGGTGGAGGGTGGGGGCTGGGGGGGCGTGGTCGGGGTGGGGCGGGGGCGTGGCTAAGAGGGGAGGAGTATATTTACAGCTAGAATTCACAAAGTCAAGTATTTCATATATATATATATATATATATATATATATATATATATATATATATATGTCTTAATAAGGTTATCCAAAAAATAGTGCTCGATACCGTAGTAGAGCGCAATTGAGGGACCCCCCCCTCATGAAACAGGCCTGTAGAGATGAAATAGTCTTGTGATTTTTTTTCCCACACATACATATATATATATATATATAGCTAGAATTCACTGAAAGTGAAGTATTTTCTTATATATATATATATATATATCAAGAGGGACGGAGACAGCGCACAGTGTTACCATGGCGAGAAAACATGGAGAGACTGCCAGTTATATAGTCTCCACCAGTTGCAGAAAATGTGCCATCAGTACAACTGGACAGTGCTGTTTCAGTTCCATCATCAGGACCATCAGTGAGTCAGACACAAACTAGTCTCATCATTGAACCAGATTCAAGGGCTGCTGAGTTGCCATCATCAGAACCCAGATCACCCACAACAATAACCCCACCAGTGATCCGCAGTTACCCAGAAAGGTTTCGAGTACCACTGTTCTGAAGTCTACAGTAAAGAGACGTACTTCATCACCTCGCCTGTTTATTGCCTCCAACTCAATATATTACAACAACATTGCTCCATGCGGACCCTCTCCAGGTCCGCATGGAGCTGGAGGGGGCGTGGCCTCCAGGTCTGCCTGAATTTCGGGAGATTTTCGGGAGAAAATTTGTCCCGGCAGGTTTTCGGGAGTCTCCCGGAAAATCCGGGAGGGTTGGCAAGTATGCTTCACACGCAGTTCTGGATGCGGCCACCCGCGGTGATATGCAATCTTTTTTTAAGATTAGCTACATTGCGACGTCACTGTGAGGTGGACATACTTTACATTAAGTATAAGCTATCAGCCAGTGGGAAGAGGAGGAGCTCCTCGGGTGTTATTCTTTCTTGTCAAATGCACTCTGATTTGTTCTGCTTTGCTTGCTTTAGAAAATAAGTGGAAAATAAGTGTTTTGTCTAAACAACATTTTTACATGGGCCTGTTTTGTCAAGATGGACCAGTATGAAATTGGATCAGTACTAAATTGGATTAGACGCAGCTAAACTCAGAGGGGAAAAATACGGCGATATTATGACTTGGTTTGATGAAACAAAAGATAAGGTAGTAAAAAGTATTATTTTCATCCAATTTTGTCATGTGCACAAAAACACCAAAGTGTGAGATGCCGTGACATAAATGCTGCTCAAAGCATCTTTTTTTTTTATGCAGCTCTGTATTGATCTGAGAATGGGCAGGTGTTAATTCGACAGGGTGAATCAATATAATGATTATGAAGATTAGTTTTTATTCTGTCTGGAAATAAAAAGTGTTGCGGCTTGTCTTCAAGATGTATATTTAAACGGTGTACATTTTCAAATGATATATTATTATACGTTTGGAGAGGGTGGGGCGTGGTTTCATTTGCAATCTTGGAACGCCTCCAGAAACGAACATCTTGCAGACATACGCAAAAAGTAGGTTGTGGGGGGGCGTGGCCTGCGGACCTACAGCCAAGCGGGGGGTGTCAGGATCGGATTCGAGATTAGTGACAGGTGCGTAGATGACACAGCTGTGAGTGTTTGTCTGATCACCTGTCGCTCTGTTAAAGGCAGCAGTCGGGAAGGAGAGTGGTGGTTGATGGTGGAGAACGAGCAAGAGACTTTAACATGGCTGAAAAGCACAACTCGTTGAAAAATAAATCATTGTTCACAATGATGAACACGGCTGTCATGTCCGTCATTGGCGGTCCAGAGAACCCGGAGGAGCAAGACCTCCACATAGGTCATGAATGTTCTGTGGAGCAGAAGTTACACAAAATCTACACCAGGGGTCCCCAAACTTTTTGACTCGGGGGCCGCATTGGGTTAAAAAAATGATTTGCCTGAGCGGCTAGGAGACACCGAGAGTGACAAGCAGTAGAAAATGGATCAGAAAGGACAAATTAAAAAAAAATATATTAAAAAAATAATAATGATAACTTTTTTTTTTTCCTTGGGACTTCCCGCGGGCCGGATTTTGGACGCTGGTGGGCCATAGTTTGGGAACCACTGATCTACACCAAAGGATATGCAATACATATTATCTGGACCAGAAGGAAGTGTTTTAATTTTATTTAATTAACATTATCAATAGAGTGCAGCAAGGGAATCATTTATTCATTTTTATTATGTGTGGGTGGTTTATTGATTTATTTCTGTTTTGTGTTAACATTTTTGGGTGTGCAGAACGGAATAATTGCTGTTGCATTATTTCTTATGGGACATATTGATTGGGTTTTTGTACAGTTCATTTTTTATCTGAGCATTTGTAACAGAATACAGTGCAACCTCAATTTACGAGAACCCCTCTATACGCGAACATTTTGATTTACGAAATTTTAGATCAAGTTAAATATTCCTCTGTGTGCGAACCATGTCTCAGTGTGCGAATGCTTTACTCAGGCGCCTGCAGGCAAGAAAAAATGGCGAAACATTGTTGGGGAGGCGGTGCCTTCCATGTCACTTGCTGTGCAGGAGATGTCATGTCCCAACACTCCAGCATATTAAGTGTGCCTTTACATTAGAGATGTCCGATAATGGCTTTTTTGACGATATCCGATATTCCGATATTGTCCAACTCTTAATTACCGATTCCGATATCAACCGATGCCGATATATACAGTCGTGGAATTAACACATTATCATGCCTAATTTTGTTGTGATGCCCCGCTGGATGCATTAAACAATGTAACAAGGTTTTCCAAAATAAATCAACTCAAGTTATGGAAAAAAATGCCAACATGGCACTGCCATATTTATTATTGAAGTCACAAAGTGCATTATTTTTTTTTAACATGCCTCAAAACAGCAGCTTGGCATGTGGGACATGCTCTCCCTGAGAGAGCATGAGGAGGTTGAGGTGGGCGGGGTTGGTGGGGTGGGTGGGTAGGCGGTAGCGTCCTGGAAGAGTTAGTGCTGCAAGGGGTTCTGGGTATTTGTTCTGTTGTGTTTATGTTGTGTTACGGTGCGGATGTTCTCCCGAAATGTGTTTGTCATTCTTGTTTGGTGTGGGTTCACAGTGTGGCGCATATTTGTAACAATGTTAAAGTTGTGTGACCCGTATGGCCATTGACAAAGTATGCGTTGCATTCACTTGTGTGTGTGAAAAGCCGTAGATATTATGTGATTGGGCCGGCACGCAAAGGCAGTGCATTTAAGGTTTATTGGCACTCTGTACTTCTCCCTACGTCCGTGTACACAGCGGTGTTTTAAATATTCATACATTTTGCTTTTTGAAACCGATACCGATAATTTCCGATATTACATTTTAAAGCATTTATCAGCCGATAATATCGGCAGTCCGATATTATCGGACATCCCTAATTATTACCCATATCCACTCAGCATCTATTACACCGGTCCCCTGGGGAGGTGATCGGTGCCCTGATGTGGGATCGGATCAGAGGATGTCGTTATGGTTTGTGCAGCCCTTTGAGACATTTCTGGTTAAGGGCTACATAAATAATCTGTGATTGATTGATTGATATCAAAGTTTTGTTTTCATAAAATGTAAGTTCAAAGAGTGGAAGAAACCTTTTAGGTGAAATAATAACACATTTCTCTAATTCTCTTCGTTTTTATTGCTGCAATCCGTGTGTGGTGTACGGTATTTGTGTGCCTGGGCATGTGCACAGATGTGCTTGCATGTGTCAGAACCTGGGTGGAAGTAGTGGGAAGGGCCTTTTATCTTCTCAAATGAGCCATATGGTCTCTCTCTAATTTTACTGCCTCAATAATCACGATCATTATTCATCAGCATGCACATACACGGGCACACACGCACACAAATCCATTGTAAATGTGTGTATATCTGTAGAGGACAAACAACTCCACCTTAACTGTCGGAAGGTGACAAAACCCTCCAGCTGTGACTGACAAAATACACATCTACAAAACCACACCATGCTGACAGAATGGCAGGTTGTGATACTCAGTAGATAATAGAACTCAGTAAAAACAGCATAATATGACAGTATTAAATAACAATAACATTATTGGCTTTTGTATGCAGGGGCATCGAAGTGTAGGGGTAAGTGGGAATGTTTTACCACAGCCCCAAGCACAAGGGGGTGTTGGGCTATTGTTGTTTTTGTTTGAAAGTTTTTTTTCTGCCATTTGAATATGAAAGTTTTGTGTGTCTCTCAGCGTGTTGTTCCTGTCAGCTGGTGTGCTGTCAGTACAACAGCCAATCAAATTAGATCTACGTTGTTTTCATCACGCAGCATTCATCCAATCAAATTGCAGTACAACCACCGAACAAGTTGTCAAACAACGCAACAATTATGCCAAAGTTGGTTTCGTTCGGGTATAAAAACTACGACTTGGTCAACAAAAAACGAATTACCGTATGGAAATCACGCAGTTCGAATATTACAGACGGAGACGCAACAACGTTCAACATTTGAAGTTGCACAAAGAAGGGTAAGTTTTGAATGTAAGATAACGTTTATTGGCTAAGTTACGTGACTTGTATTTGCTGTGTAGTTAAATCAGTGAGGCTGCAAACTCACTGCTAACGTTATAACCATAGACATCTTATAAGTAGACGCAGCATGGAGCGCTACTGCCTACTGGCGCAGACGAGGCGCGGGGCCGCCATCTTGGAGTGGTGATCCGCTCCACTCAGTGCAATTCATTTGGCAGGAGCAATGAACTGTCAGCGCATTTAATTCATTTTACCTCACTGAATACCACTGATTTTCACCCCCCTTTTTTGTCATACTTGTAGCTATGATAACAGACACATGTTTTGGCGTGTTTTAGTATTCATAGTTTGCTTAACAGTAATATAATATTCTTATATGCTATAAGTGACCAGACGTCCGAGATCAAAACTGGGATTATAATCCTAGAGAAGGGGAAAAAACGGTAAACTATTTTTAAGTTGAAGAAACAATATGATTAGGTTATATATACATGCGTATATCCTACATAAACAATGTATGAATACATTAGATATCTATATATCTTAGGGACCTATAGACTGTATCTCTGTTGCTTCAGCAGCAGAGAGTTTATTCTGTCTTGACACTTTGTATTGATATTTTCTATTACATTCTTCCCTTAAATGATAATATTTGCAGTGATTGTTTTATATGTATTATTTTATGTAAGTCGCTTTGGATAAAAGCGTCTGCCAAATACTTAAACATAAACACATATAAACACCTGAAAGTCTTCATATCAGCTAATACCACCAATCTGTTTCACTGGATTCAGAATAAAACCAAATTCTGTTTTACCCAACAATGTTAGTATTTGAATACTGTTACTTGAAGACTTATTCCTGGTTACAATTATACTGTTAAGAAAGTATTGTCTTATACTTTGCCTAAAATGAGAATGCATCATAATCAGTGGCGGCTGGTGAATTTTGTTTTAGGTGGGGCTGAAAGTTTGTAAACCAAACCCCTGTAGGGGCGTCATCCTCCCCCAGAAGATTTATTTGTGATTTTCACATACAATATTGAAGATCTTTGATCCTTCTCAACTCTGTGGTAATATTATTTTCATAAGATACAACCAATAGTACGTTAATGTTAAATCTTACTTGTGAAAAGTAATCCCCCGATTCCTATTTTCAACAGTCCGCTCATTTGAGCAGGAAAACGCTGAACACCAGCCCGGCATCTTTGTTTTCTACCTGTCAACTGTCAGTTTAGGCTGCTCGCCGGCTCCTCATCACCACTTCAAGATGGCGGCCAAATTGCTCACGTCACAGCAACCTGCGTCTACTTATAAGATGTCTATGGTTACAACGTCATTGCAAACACGGCAATCTGTTGCGTCCACTGCAGTTTGCTACTTTATTCATACTTTTTGTCAAGTGATTTTTTTTTAAGCAGGGTTGCATGAGGTACCTACACATAACGTTACGTTAGACAATGTATCACACACAGTAACGTAACGTTAGTCAATGTATCACACACAGTAACGTAACGTTAGTCAATGTATCACACACAGTAACATTACGTTAGTCAATGTATCACACACAGTAACATTACGTTAGTCAATGTATCACACACAGTAACGTAAAGTTAGACGGTGGTCAGCAGCACCGCGTATTTTAGCCACCTACAAAAAGACAAACATAGTCAAATAAAGGTCAGTTAAAATGTATACTATATTAAGAATATGTGTACATATTGCATAGGGTCCTGACATCTAAAAAGTACAACTCTGTTCATTGTTATGTTCATATATTTGTTATGTTTTTCATGTGTACGCACACATAAACACACATACAGTATGAGATGAGATCAATGAGATAAGGTAAGAACAGGATAGAAACTGCTGTGGAACTAGTTACAATGCAATATGCCATTAAAATACAATGTTAACACTTTTGTGCAAATAAGTACAGTTGCACTTGTTTTTTTCAAATGTGTTTATTCTGTAAAGGAATGAGTTACGTGTTTAAAATGACTGGTTAATAGTGCTATTTTGAAGTGCAATGTCAGCACTATCTTTTTCCCTGCAATTTCAAATGCACTTGTTTTAATAAATAAATACAGCATTTTAAAAGCATACACAATCTGTGTAAATATATTAGTCTGTGGTTAAACGACTTGAAAGGACTCGGAACTCAAAATGCAGGACTTGGGACTTGACTTGAGACTTTCCAGTCTTGACTTTGGACTTGACTCGGACTTGCTCTGTCTTGACTCGGGACTTGACTCGGACTTGAGGGCAAAGACTTGAGACTTACTTGTGACTTGCAAAGCAATGACTTGGTCCCACCTCTGCCTTTAGGAGACTTGTGTATGTGGGCCAATAATTTGGTGCCATGCCCAAGTCCATCCATCCATCCATCCATTTTCTACCGCTTATCCCTCATCGCAGGGCCAACACAGATAGACAGACAACATTCACACTCACATTCACACACTAGGGCCCATTTAGTGTTGCCAATCAACCTATCCCCAGGTGTTGGAAGTGGGAGGAAGACGGAGTACTCGGAGGGAACCCACGCAGTCACGGGGAGAACATGCAAACTCCACACAGAAAGATCCCGAGTGCAGGATCGCACCCAGGACCTTCGTATTGTGAGGCAGACGCACAAACCCCTCTTCTACCGTGCTGCCCAAGTCCATTTTTGACAAAAATATTTGCCAAAAGTTTGTCACGGTTTTCATACATGCTGTCTCGGTTATTGTATGGCCAAACATTGCACTTAACAAACTAGTCCATATGCCCGCGTATCCATCCATCCATCCATGTTCTACCGCTTGTCCCTTTTGGTGTCGCGGGGGGTGCTGGGGTATTATTCCTGGTAATCTAGTGTGAGCACACGGCCGTTGTCTGTACGATTTTGGATATAACATGAGTGCCAGCACTTTGATAAAGAAGGTGAAAAACACCAATTGATTCCAAAATAGAACACCTGGAAATGCACAAAGATGGCGTCTGCTTGGTTATGATTTCCCCTCCGCCCTTCACCGTCTTTGCCAACACGATTCTTCACTAAAGATAAATATGATGTAACATTTTCCATCCCATCCATCCATTTTCTACCGCTTATTCCCTTCGGGGTCGCGGGGGGCGCTGGAGCCTATCTCAGCTACAATCGGGCGGAAGGCGGGGTACACCCTGGACAAGTCGCCACCTCATCGCAGGGCCAACACAGACAGACAGACAACATTCACACTCACATTCACACACTAGGTAACTCATTAATTTCTTTATATATTCATACTATCATTATTCTTTATAAATATGCTTGCTAATATTTTAGGTGTCTGCAACAGAATAATTGGATATATAATATTTCTTATGTAACGGTCAAACATACAGTTTTGATTTTCACTTAGTCACAAAACCTGATGTATCATTTGTGCTACTTGAAAGGATGCGAAGATTAACGTAATAATGATAAAATGCGGCAAAATTCCCAATGGTTAGTATTGCCATTTTAAATTGTAATTATTGTAAAACCCCGATAGTTTATCACACGGCGATACAGCTCATTTCCTGGAGAAGCACCTTGTGCACCAATCGCTTTGCTACGTTAAATTCTAACAGGACTATGAACGTTCTTCCCATTATAGTTTATTATTCTTCGGTCAATTGTCAACAAAATAAACAAACAGTTGTACATTCATAGATTGAAAATGAAAATGTTGCAGACCGAAAGGGTTTAGGCTGAAGTTGAACACTTATTGCGCCTAATCCTATAAACAATATCAAGTACAAGATGAACTTCCGAAAATTATGAAATGTCCTTTGTACAACATATTATAAATACACATTATACACAACATAAACACAGTTAAATTATATACACAGTAAAGGCATGTGAAACATCCTTTGTACCAATGATATACTATATACAAACATTTATACTTCCATTATTATTTATATCCCACATTTAGTATTTTAATTAACATTGATCATAGTATTAACTACTGTGTTGATTCAAGAGTGATATATTTTTCCAAGACATTGGTCTTAAAGTGTTTTTTAAATGTGTGAATGGAACTGGAACATTTTAAGGAATCATCCAAGCTGTTCCACAGTTGAACCCCCCTGACAGAAACACATCTACTTTTTAAGCTCATTCTTATCTTAGCTTTCTGAAAGACAGCTGAACCTCTGAGGTCATAGGGATTCTCTCTGGGTTTAAACCTCTCCTGTAAACACCCAGGCAGCATGTGGTTATGAGCTTTGTACGTCACAATAGCAGTGTTGAGGTCAACAAGATCGTGCAGTTTTAATGTTTTTAATTTAATAAACAGAGCATTGGTATGGTCATGATAATCTGCATAATTTACAATTCTAATCGCTTTCTTTTGAAGTAAGAATATAGAGTTGATGTTTGTTTTGTAATTGTTACCCCAGATTTCAACACAATAATTAAGATAAGGGAGTACGAAATAATTATATAACATGTTAAGAGCCTTTTGATTTACGGAGTTTTTGATTTTATGTAACATACCAATATTTTTTGCCATCTTTGTCTTAAGTATATTTATGTACAGTTTCCAATTTAATTTATCATCTATATAGATTCCCAAAACATTACAATTACAAACAACACCTGTTTTGTCTTTAATATTAATAAACATTCTAATACCTTTACAAATTAAAACAGAAGATAAACATATTCAATAGTGTGTGAATGTTGTCTGTCTATCTGTGTTGGCCCTGCGATGAGGTGCCGACTTGTCCAGGGTGAAACCTGCCTTCCGCCCAAATGCCGCTGGGATAGGCTCTAGCAACCCTGCGACCCCGAAAGGGACAAGCAGTAGAAAATTGACGGATGGATTGATGGATGGAAACACTAAAATAATATTAACACTATAATTAATGTTTCTTTTACCAAATAAATGATATTGTGGGTGTTGCTTATTGAGGTCTATTCAGCTGTACTGGAGAGGAGGCTACGCCGGATAGTCGAACCTCGGATTCAGGAGGAACAGTGTGGTTTTCGTCCTGGTCGTAGAACTGTGGACCAGCTCTATATTCTCGGCAGGGTCCTTGAGGGTGCATGGGAGTTTGCCCAACCAGTCTACATGTGCTTTGTGGACTTGGAGAAGGCATTCAATTGTGTCCCTTGGGAAGTCCTGTGGGGAGTGCTCAGAGAGTATGGGGTAACGGACTGTCTGATTGTGGCGGTCTGCTCCCTGTACGATCAGTGTCAGAGCTTGGTCCGCATTGCCGGCAGTAAGTCGGACACGTTTCCAGTGAGGGTTGGACTCCGCCAAGGCTGCCCTTTATCACCGATTCTGTTCATAACTTTTATGGACAGAATTTCTAGGCGCAGTCAAGGCGTTGAGGGGATCCGGTTTGGTGGCTGCAGGATTAGGTCTCTGCTTTTTGCAGATGATGTGGCCCTGATGGCTTCATCAGGATCTTCAGCTCTCACTGGATCGGTTCGCAGCTGAGTGTGAAGCGACTGGGATGAGAATGAGCACCTCCAATTTCGAGTCCATGGTTCTCGCCCGGAAAAGGGTGGAGTTATTATTATTATTATTAGCCTTTATTTAACCAGGTAAAATCCCATTGAGATCAAAGATCTCTTTTCCAAGGGAGACCTGGCCAAGAGAGCAGCAGCAAGGTTACATTAAAAACAGTAAACAAATACATAAAACATCACATTTACAACATTAAAACTTGCTCACATGACACATGTGCATACAGACAAGGTAGACTGCAATCCTTTCACAGAAGCTTTAAACTCATTCAACGTAACTAGGGTTTGAAGTTTAATGTTCGATTGTAGGTTATTCCAAGCCTTCGGTGCTGAAAACCTAAATGCTTTCTTGCCCAGTTCAGTTCTTACTTTGGGGACGACAAATTGCAGAACATTCATTGAACGAAGATTGTGACTTCCTTGAGTGCTATCTCCGGGTTGCGGAGGAGACCCTGCTCCAAGTGGAGGAGTTCAAGTACCTCGGAGTCTTGTTCACGAGTGAGGGAAGAGTGGATCGTGAGATCGACAGGCGGATCGGTGCGGCGTCTTCAGTAATGCGGACGCTGTATCGATCCGTTGTGGTGAAGAAGGAGCTGAGCCGGAAGGCAAAGCTCTCAATTTACCGGTCGATCTACGTTCCCATCCTCACCTATGGTCATGAGCTTTGGGTCATGACCGAAAGGACAAGATCATGGGTACAAGCGGCCGAAATGAGTTTCCTCCGCCGGGTGGCGGAGCTCTCCCTTAGAGATAGGGTGAGAAGCTCTGTCATCCGGTGGGAGCTTAAAGTAAAGCCGCTGCTCCTCCACATCGAGAGGAGCCAGATGAGGTGGTTCGGGCATCTGGTCAGGATGCCACCTGAACGCCTCCCTAGGGAGGTGTTTAGGGCACGTCCGACCGGTAGGAGGCCATGGGGAAGACCCAGGACATGTTGGGAATACTATGTCTCCCGGCTGGCCTGGGAACGCCTCGGGATCCCCCAGGAAGAGCTAGAAGAAGTGGCTGGGGAGACGGAAGTCTGGGCTTCCCTGCTTAGGCTGCAGCCTCCGCGACCCGACCTCGGATAAGCGGAAGAAGATGGATGGATGGATAAAATAAAACTTAATTAAAAGATGTCAGTGTGTGTGTATAAGTACTTTTAGAGCACATTCAACAATACTGTAAAAATAATGGAGATAACAATGATCCTTATGGTCACAATAACCGTGATATGAAATGTTCATATCTTTACATCCCTAGTTATTATACAATGAGACACAAAATTGCAGTAAAAGAGACACAAGGACTTTTAAAGAGACTCTTTTTTCCGCTCAATACACAGTTGATGCTGTGCCGAGCAGAATTCAGAATAAATGTTCTTTGCAAGCGTAACAATAATGTCAGTTTGAGTCAATACCTGTATATTTTCCGATGGTATAGATCACACCAGAACATCTTATTGATGGCCACGTCCACATCCAGCGCCACGGCGTTCTTCAGTGTAGGAACCACTTGTGTGTATTCACTCTTCAGCAGGTCGATGCGACGGATCTCATGGCGGTTGGTGAACATTAAATATGGACTCTTTCCTGATGGAGGTAATAGAACAGTTACTATGATGGTGAAGAGTGGAGAATCCTAAAACAGCAACCTAAACAAAAAATGCATTGTCGTAGATGGCCACCAATGTATACCTTTTAAATACATAAAAAAATGCATTGGTATTAGAAAGTAAATTTTTTTGTAGTTTTGTTTTTAAAGACATAATGAATGCTACTGAATATGGATTAGTATCTCCATGTGTAAATAATAAAAGCAAACAGTTGACTTGGTTCTCCCTCTTTAAATTCTTAGCATACAGTATGTATATTTAATGATGTAAGTATTAATAAATCATCTAAATAAACCATTAAAAGAAAAATATAGTCCTGACATGGACCCAGAGAAGCTTTTGGCACTACCAAAGCTGCACACTTAATTATTCATGCAATTACACTTTACTTCAACAGGGAGAAGAAAAAAACAAGTCAGGTGGTCCAAACTAAAAGCAACAAAAGAAGTCAATTTAACAAATACATTGTTTTATTTTGAGAATTTGGGTGTTTCTTGTGACTGAATTAAAACAGAACGTGTCGGGAGAGAGAAAGGAGAAAAGGAGCCAAACAACTGTTCTATTTTCAGTATGTAAAAATGTGTTTCTGGGTTGCCCTCCTCAAGTTCATACATCATTTGTTGGTCACGAGAACATTCGTAACATAGGGGATTTGTGTCAGCAGTCTGAAGCTCAGCATGATTCAAGGATTAGGGATGCTACAATCTATGTTTTATTCTGACTATTCCTATCATTCATGAGTGTGATCTACCAATACCAAAACCAATACCGATCACAAGTATCAACTGTACATTGTCTAATACAGGGGTAGGGAACCTATGGCTTTCGAGCCAGATGTGGCTCTTTTGACAACTGCATCTGGCTCTCAGATAAATCTTAGCTGACATTGGTTAACACGATAAGTAATGAATAATTCCGCTGGTAATCACAGTGTTAAAAATAACGTTCAAAATATAAAACATTCTCATGCATTTTAATCCATTCATCTGTTTTCTACCATACCTGTTCAACAAGTCGCATTAATGGTAAGAAGTATTTGATTTATTATTGGTTAGCTTCAGAATAACAATGTTATTCTCAGTGTTGGGACTAACGCGTTTTGGCGGTAACTAGTAATCTAACGTGTAATTTTTTATATTCAGTAACTCAGTTACCGTTACTACATGATATGTTACTGCGTTATTTTACGTTATTTTTTTATGTAGTATCGGCTAGAAACAGAAGATCTGAGTGTGTTTTATTGGAGCGCTGCGGTGTCGTCCTTCTGTGTCACAAGGAAAAGAAAAGGCGTGCTTTGTGTGGTTGGGGGCGGGTGTGGGCTCCCATACCGTAGTCGAAGAGCGCAGGGGAGACGTTCCTCCAGGGCCTATGTACTTCAGGGCTAACAACCTTCCCTCTACCCGGCAGTGGGTCTTTACAGCTCCGGACTCGAGGGTGAATGACGAGGCCGGCGGTTTGTTTCAACTTTGTGACTTTATTGGTGTCTCGCATGCAGCCATCCACCAAGCTAGATCACCTGCACGCACTCACTGTTGCGCTCCCTCACCTCTCTCGCCCACCCACTCACTGACATCACTCACCTCACATGCTGTCATATCTTAAAGGGCCACACACACATACGCTACTCTCATAACAACTAACAAGACATCATGGCGATGCCAGAAGTCGAGTTTCTTAACATGGAGACATTCTCAATACTTTTCTTTTGTCGAGCACAAAGAAAAGAACATTTTAGTTAAATGTAAGTTGTGTCTTGGATCAAAGATCCCATCTACTTAAAGTTAAAGTGCCAATGATTGTCACACACACACTAGGTGTGGCGAAATTATTCTCTGCATTTGACCCATCACCCTTAATCACCCCCTGGGAGGTGAGGGGAGCAGTGAGCAGCAGCAGTGACCGCGTTCGACTACTCTAAATGTATAGACTATAAAAACATAAAGAGGGATCCTAGTGGGCCAGGGCAATCTTTTCTTATCTCTAAACTAAAACTGGGGAAATGTGTAAAGTGTTCTGGGCTTCAGTACAGTGTTGATCTCATAAAGACATGATTTTATTTCCGAATTCCTTGAGAAAAAAAATGCCTGGTTAGGCTTTGTGTATGTCATGTGTGCCTTCCTTGGGTGAAGCCAGGTTTACAGCTATGGTGTTATTATGCTGTTTGTTACTTATGTATGTTATGTTGCAGCTATTTAAAATAGTTTTGTCAATGTGTTCTGGCCTGAAATAAATTGGCCCTTTGAAACATATCTTTGTCTTTGTGTGTTGTATGTAGAGCACATTGCTTTGCAGAGTTCAGTGATGCAAATGAATATCAAGTTGATCAACAGATTGTATTATTTTCCAGTGCAATAATAGTACTGAAATGAAGGCTAAAAGGGCATTGATGGGAGTTTAAAAAAAAAAGAAGAAAAAAAGAAGTAACTAAATAGTTACTTTCCACAGTACCGCATTACTTTTTGGTGTAAGTAACTGAGTTAGTAACTGAGTTACTTTTGAAATAAAGTAACTAGTAACTGTAACTAGTTACTGGTTTTCAGTAACTAACCCAACACTGGAGAATATTATATGGCTCTCAGGGAAATACATTTTAAAATATTTGGCTTTCATGGCTCTCTCAGCCAAAAAGGTTCCCGACCCCTGGTCTAAAATATTTATTGTGAGTACTATTAACAGTTTAACAATATCAAACCCATATTTAAACTTGTTCCTTACTGTCTTTTATTACAAACAATTATTTTCCAAAATTAAAGTCCAAATGTAAAAACTATTACTCCAGGGTTTTTTAACCATAGGTCGCGAGCGCTCCCAGAGGACCGCCCAAAAATATCTTTATAGTACACTGTTTCACCACTTGTGGCAGTAATGACGTTATCAAACAAACAGAAGAAGTCTGGAGCTAAAGTCATAGAGAAGTTTCTTAACCGCAAAAATTATGACTAAAGTTGTGACGCTGTATTTTAATTTGCACCAGTTTAGCCAAGAAACATATCAATTTAGTTTATTTATTATAACAACAAAATTGCATGCACATGTAATTTTCTGCAGTTATCTATTAATCCCTTCCTATGCAGTATCTTGGTTAGTACTTATTTTTATAATCAGTCTAACCTAAGCCTAAGGTTTATATGTTAAATAATCATCTTTGTGATTAACACATGCTTTTATATCAATTGACAAGGCTGCACACTGTAAGTAGGTTAGATATAATTATTGAATACAATTACAATCACGTGCAAAATTACCAATATAGTGTTAATATTTGAGTGGCGGAAACATTTTGTGGCTGGTGTGTGTGCTGTAAATTATCTGTCTCTGTAACGCACTCATCCTTTTGCTTAGAGGCCTACTGAAACCCACTACTACCGACCACGCAGTCTGATAGTTTATATATCAATGATGAAATCTTAACATTGCAACACATGCCAATACAGCCGAGTTAGCTTGCTAAAGTGCAATTTTAAATTTCGCGCAAAATATCCTGCTGAAAACGTCTCGGTATGATGACGCCGGCACGTGACGTCACGGATTGTAGAGGACATTTTGGGACAGCATGGTGGCCAGCTATTAAGTCGTCTGTTTTCATCACAAAATTCCACAGTATTCTGGACATCTGTGTTGGTGAATCTTTTGCAATTTGTTCAATGAACAATGGAGACAGCAAAGAAGAAAGCTGTAGGTGGGAAGCGGTGTATTGCGGGCGGCTGCAGCAACACAAACACAGCCGGTGTTTCATTGTTTACATTCCCGAAAGATGACAGTCAAGCTATACCATTGGCCTGTGGAGAACTGGGACAACAGAGACTCTTACCAGGAGAACTTTGAGTTGGATACGCAGACGCAGTACCGTGAGTACGCATGCAGCTGCGGCTTCCAAACATTTGATCGCTTGCCCGTACGTGCGTGCCGCTATGTGCATGTCACGTACGTAACTTTGGGGACTTTGGGGAAATATATGTGCTGTATGAACTTTGGGGAGGTGAACGGTACTTTGGGCTGTGGGATTGAGTGTGTTGTGCAGGTGTTTGAGTTGTATTGGCGGGTTATATGGACGGGAGGGGGGAGGTGTTTGTTATGCGGAATTAATTTGTGGCATATTAAATATAAGCCTGGTTGTGTTGTGGCTAATAGAGTATATATATGTCTTGTGTTTATTTACTGTTTTAGTCATTCCCAGCTGAATATCAGGTTCCACCCGCCTCTCACAGCATCTTCCCTATCTGAATTGCTCCCACTGCCCTCTAGTCCTTCACCCTCACTTTCCTCATCCACGAATCTTTCATCCTCGCTCAAATTAATGGGGAAATCGTCGCTTTCTCAGTCCGAATCGCTCTCGCTGCTGGTGGCCATGATTGTAAACAATGTGCAGATGTGAGGTGCTCCACAACCTGTAACGTCACGCTACTCGTCTGCTACTTCCGGTACAGGCAAGGCTTTTTTATCAGCGACCAAAAGTTGCGAACTTTATCGTCGATGTTCTCTACTAAATCCTTTCAGCAAAAATATGGCAATATCGCGAGATGAACAAGTATGACACATAGAATGGACCTGATATCCCCATTTAAATAAGAAAATCGCATTTCAGTAGGCCTTTAATGTCACATTATCTCCTCTTGTCTTCACAGAATGATGCTATGTAGCGACAACATTGTCTATCACGGTTACACAAACAGCAACACAGTTGACCTTTCCGCTTAGGTTCTACTGTACTTTGTTCATTGTAAGTGATTGCATTTCCAGACAATATCGATCGCTGAAACAGTTTGAATCTGCAAAAAATGGGTTGTTGGTATGCAAATCAATAAACTAATATCAGGCAAATCAGTGCAAATGGGCTTTTATGGATGAGGTTATGGGGAGGATGTTAGAACTACAAGTAGACCCAACCTCATTAAAATGGAGCTGACATTCTTTAAACCCAGGCTCATCCATCAAAAGTATGATTTGTCACACGATAATACAGACTCCAACAGTACCTTGTGACACTGTGGTTTACGTCATCAGACACTGCAGCGCGCTTTGTGATGTACGGTTTACATGCAGTGTCCACAATTACACTAAAGATCTGTCCTTGGGAAAGCAAACTGAAGGTGCTTCTTTATTTATGTTCTACACATGCAGCAATTGGACTTAAAATAAAAGAATGGAAGTTTACTTCAGACCCCAAGGTCCAATTCATACAAATGGGTCCCACAGGACTAATTATTGGACTTGGGGTAACTTTGAGCAATAACAGTACAAATATAGTATGGTCCCAAGCTATAAAAGCCATGGTTATAAAAGCCAAAGCAATACCTTCTAGGATACCATTGAATTTCTGGGTTGCATATGACATTACATCCGTTATTCTTCTTCGCGGCTTAAGGTCAACCAGCTTGAGCAGAACATTAAAACAAGTGAGAGAGAGTGTAGAGTTTGAGCAGAAAATGCTGTATTGCTGTTCTGTTCTTGGCTGTTCCAGTCATTCAAATAGAGAGATAGGAAGGATCTTTCATAGAGTCCCGAAAGCAGTCGTTAATAAAGGTAATAAAATCAGAGGAAAAAACAAAAGTGCTTGGAAGTAAATGGCTCTTAAAAATATCACTTTCATCATCTTGTGGAATATAATCGGACATGATTGTGTCTGCAGCGATCACTTTGTAAAATGTTTGATTGAACATTTGATTTGTTTGAGAAACTTTCTCTGATGCAATCACGTTTATTCTCTACTATATTAGTAGTGTTTGAAAACAGTACTAAATGTAAAGAAAGGACAAGAGATCGCATTAGTTTGTGGGTTTTTTTGTGGTTTCTATGCCTAAATATAATTAGGAAGACCTGATTGTGCAATTAAAACAACGTCATGTTAACTCCTAGTGATAAATATTGTAATTGTTGGTACAATCCAATGTCTTTTCATTGTCGATTTTCTTAACAGAAACTAAAAGCTTAGTTGTTGTTGTGGTGCAGGAAAGACAAGTGCTTTAATCGACACAGTTGACCACATTGTAGCGTCTTTGGTGCTATTCGTTAGCATCAAGACAATAGTCTTAATAGTATTAATGAATTGGATTAAACAATCTCTCGTAGGCTCAACAGCATATACTGAATCTTGATATCATTAGCAAACATTGCTGAACACCAGGGACATCTATAGCTAAATAATGAGACAAAATATGAATTTCACACCATAAACACAACTGCAGACATGAATTGTAGATGAGACTAATATTTGTAGCAGGAAATCAACTGCAACCAAACTTATCCTTTCTCTTATTAGCATCACGATCACAGCAGCATGGCACTCGCTATGTCAATCAGATACGTTACTTACCGATGCACGAATACATCCAACTTTGTCTTTCACCCATTAATGCCTAATTTTGGACCCTGCAGATGTAAAGACATGATGTGCCTTCAAACTTCTGTTCTCTAAATCGTTGTGAGTGTCAAATGAAGTGCGATCTTAGCGAGCCTTAACGTTTTGGTAATGATGAATGGTTTAAATCTTTAAAAAAATATTTTTCTTAAGAGTGCCACTCCATCCTATTTAAAAAATATTTTTTCCATGTTTGCTTGTATATTTGCCTCTGAACCTTTCAAAATATGCCCAATACTGCGCTGATGCAGGTAAATAAACAGTAGCCTAATGGGACTCTACACCAGTGTTTTTCAACCCTTTTTAAGCCAAGGCACATTTTTTGCGTTGAAAAAATCCGGAGACACACCACCAGCACAAATCGTTAAAAAACGATGTCAGTTGACAGTAAAAAGTTGTTGTCTTATTTGTCGGATATGAATACAAACCATAGCCATAACCAACCATGCATCACTATAGCACTTGTCTCAAAGTCTGTCACGACCTGTCACATCCCGCCGTGACTTATTTGGAGTTTTTCGGTGTTTTCCCGTGTGTAGGGTTTTAGTCCTTGTCTTGCGCTCCTATTTTGGTGTTGATTGTCATGTCATGTACGGATGTACTTTGTGGCCGCCGTCTACTCCACACGCTGTAAGTCTTTGCTGTCGTCCAGCATTCTGTTTTGTTTACTTTGTAGCCAGTTCAGTTTTAGTTTCGTTCTGCATAGCCTTCCCTAAGCTTCAATGCCTTTTCTTAGGGGCACTCACCTTTTGTTTATTTTTGGTTTAAGCATTAGATACCTTTTTACCTGCACGCTGCTTCCCGCTGTTTCCGACATCTACAAAGCAATTAGCTACCGGCTATGGAAGAGTATTACACGGTTACTTCGCCAAGCTCTAGGCAGCACCGACACTCAAAAACAACACATAATTTGCAGTCTATAATTACTGCTTTGCAAAAAATATTTTTAACCTAAATAGGTGAAATTAGACAATCTCTCACGGCACACCAGACTGTGTCTCACGCAGCACAGTGGTTGAAAAACACTGCTCTAGACCATCGCCTGAAACCTGGAAGTGACTCTCGGTCACGTGATTGCAACCCAGCATTATACTCATTATACTCCCAAAGTTACAATAGTTAATTTTAGGAGTGTACTGTATGGACATTTTAAATAATGCTGCTGCGATTAGTCGACTGCCTTTTTTTTTTGTCGATGCATCTTTTTACGGTTGCCCGCCTATTTGTTTTTAGTCTCATGGTTAGCGGAGGGCTAGCGAGTGCGGCTAACTGAAGTATGTCCATTATCAGCGCTACTTTCAGTTACCAATCCTCACCGCCACGGTGGGAAATTAACTCAATTTCTTGGAGGACTCGTGAAACATGCGACACACCAAGTAAGCTAGAGCAGAAAGCCATGCTAACCACTGAACTAGCTTGAATGTGTAGTAACTGAACAGAAGTTAAGATAAGTCTAGCTGAAACCACGTAGAGCTAAGTTACTAGCTATGGTATAAACAGGACATTTTTCGGTTTATTGACAGTTGGTAAGTTTGGCAAAACTTCAATGGAACAGTATTGACCTGAAAGTACAGTGTTGTACATTCTTGTTAATGTTCTTAGTCTATTTGCATTATGACAGAAATTTCTATTTTAGCTTTTATGTTCCACTCTCGAGGAAAAAAAACCCTAAGACACTTTACAAAAAATGTACAGTAAAACGCCCAGTCAGTATTAAAGTACGACCATTATCAAAAATGTATGGTGGCAAATATGTTGCATTGTAAACACTGCAATTATATTCTATTAGCTACTATAAACGTTGTTTGTTGCATATCGTCCATAATCAATGTGAATGAACATAACAAAAATATCCATTACAATTAGGCCGCCCTATTTTAATGAGGATATTGTGTGTACTACATGGCTGTCACCATGGACACAGTCATTTCCCTCCATGTTATCATGCTCCTACAGGAGTTTTGCTATGTTTGGAAACAAGCATCAGTGCGCTGAAGGTGCACTCTGGAACGATCAGAACGCAAGAACATGCATATATATATATATACTGTATATATATATATTTTTATATAGGGAAACAATAAAATATCTCCTTAAGAGTTGTACGGTATACTGGTACTAATAAAGCACCGCTGTACCAATGAATTGGAAACGGTACCATACTGCCTTTGAAAAATACCGGTATTTTAATTTCATCCGCAGGCTGCCGTCCTGCGGTGACGTTGCTGACCAGAGGAACATGTCGAGTTTGTCGGCGCGCACACAAGCAGAAACAGTGATGAGAGGAAAACTGGCAAATAAAGGCAATTCTACTGGTAAATAGAGAGGGTGCGCGAAGCGTAACGTGGAGGTGTTTGGGCTTCAAAATTATCAATCATGGTGACGCTTTAAATACGGAAGCGCCACGCTGCAAGCAGTGCTTTAAAACATGCCTCGCCAAAGGTGGCAAGACCACCTGCGCTTCAAATTTAGGTAAATATTTAAATAACAATAATCCAGAGCTGCACAATAAATGTAAAGGTAATGTTGTTAACTAGCTCCCCTGCTGTGCACATATAGATACGTAAACACACACGCAGCTGTTAAGCTTGATGCCAAATATTAGCGGAGTCAAAACCACTCACGTAGCGCACACTAATGCAAGTGAAATGACTGAATTGTGTAACAAATTACTACAATTGGTGTTTTAGCTTAGTCTTTAACAATGTGTGTTTTACCTGCTCCATGTCTTATCTGTGTACTTTTAGTTATAGTATTGATTTTAGTATTTACTGATGATTTTATTTGTCAAAAGTGGCAACAGTAATCATGAAGCATTTAGTACAGGCCTGGGCATTTATTTTGACTCGGGGGCCACATTTTAGAGAAAAAAATTTGTCTGGGGGCCGGTATATCTATTTTTAGGAACACTAATACAAAACTAAAAACGTTATGACAGACCGCCTTAAAAAAAACGTAATGGAATTTCAAATTTTTCTATGAACGATAAAACACTGAATATTGACCAAATATGAACGTCACACCCCCTATCGACATATTTTACAATCAAGTGAAACGCAACAAAAATGCAACAAACAGTGAAATATGAACGCGAATGGTACAAAAAAACCCCACCTATAATCTGATATTTGCTGAATTTCCCCCAGGGATCAATCAAGTAATTTCTATTCTATTCTATTCTATTCTATATATCACTAAGCTTTAGAACTTTGTTGTGAAAATCCCCTTCCGCGTCTGTGGAAACGCTTCCCGCCTACACTGCTTGGTGCCTCGTCTGAGCTGCTGTGACGTAGATTACCATTGTAACTAATTAGATGACCATAGTAACTCATTAGATTACCATAGTAACTAATTAGGTTACCATAGTAACTGGTATATCATCCATAAGCGCAGATTCCAACCATTGAAATACTTTGTATAGTTGAAGACTTACGGTCATTAGAAAACATCACTGCACATCAGAATGGTAGCTACAGTTTCCGTCTTAACCTTCGTCTTGTGTTAGGGTCGGTACCGACTCGTTTTAGTTTTTAAATGCATAAAAGAACCACATAAATTTATTTTTTTGCATCAAGGCTTTTTGACTTTGTCAGGAACCTCTATTTCAACAAAATAAAACAGTTTTTGTTTTTTTCACTCAATTATAAAATGTTCTGGTTGAAATTATGACCTTGGTGTTGTAACGGTCGGTTTCGACCCAGTTATAAAAATAAGATTATAAAGCAATAATTAGAGGCAAAACTGAACACACTGACAGCCTGCTCCTCTCCCAATCATGTGAGCTTTAGGGGATTCTCATTTTACCTTGTCATCCAGTACAAAAACAAACAAAGACGGGCATGTGAGGTCAATTCAGTATAGGGTTGGTGACTTGCAGAGTGCACATCTCCAATTTGCAGCATGCAAAAATGAAAAAAAGATTTACAGTAAGAGAAATTCTGGATAATATTTTTGGTAAAAATGAGGGAGAGGACACAGAGCAGCATAGTGATACGGATGAACAGGTTTCTGAGGAGGAGTATCATCCAGAAGACACATAAAAATGGGAGCCATTACCTCTCTGCTTGACACTCAGCATCATGGGTTGGAATTAAAGTAGCAATGATTGTCACACACACACTAGGTGTGGCGAAATTATTCTCTGCATTTGACCCATCACCCTTGATCACCCCCTGGGAGGTGAGGGGAGCAGTGGGCAGGGAGCTAATGGCTCCCATTTTTGTAGTCTGTGGTATCACTCAGCCGGGATTTGAACTCACAACCTACCGATCTCAGGGCGGACACTCTAACCACTAGGCCACTGAGTAGGTCTGGGGGTTAAATTGGGGGTTAAATCACCAAAAATGATTCCCGGGCGCGGCACCGCTGCTGCCCACTGCTCCCCTCACCTCCCAGGGGGTGAACAAGGTGATGGGTCAAATGCAGAGGACACATTTCACCACACCTAGTGTGTGTGTGACAATCATTGGTACTTTAACTTTAACTTAACTTAACTTGATTTGTTCTGCTTTTCATTTTGTGTTTGTCTTAAAGTTCTGTTGCTGAAAAAAATACTTTTTAGCCTTTTTCTTGAAGTAAATATATATGGGTCGAAATTGACCCATAACACCATAGACGTTACTTTAGTTAAAATTATTTAAATGAAAAAATAAATTAAAAAAAATTATTTAAGAGATGTGTTCTAATACCCCTCAGTAATAGTCAGGTAACACAACAACCTTTTATTTATTTATACAATTCTCTTGAGATTCATTTTACAGTTTTTTAAATTGAAATCGAGGGGTATACTGACAAAAAAAAGGCCCAATGGCCCACACCAAAAATATTAAAACCAATATTTTCATGGACAAGGAAGCCTAACAAGGTAACCAAGAGATGAGAAACAAATTGGATGATAGATAATTGTTTTTAGTGTATTTTACAACTGATTTAAGACATGGGTCAAAACCGACCCGTTAACATAAGAGATGGTAACAGAAAGCTAACACAAGAGGAAGGTAGATCTAAAAAAAAATATTTGGGAATGTCCGGCGGGCCAGATTGAAAAGCTCAACGGGCCGCATGTGGCCCCCAGGCCTTAATTTGCCCAGGTCTGATTTAATACATCAAACTATTTCATTCAATTTAACCTAATCTTAGATAATGGCAGACTACATGTAATATATACACTTGTTCTTTGAGTGCAAAAAGAAAAGCCTAATATTTTAAAACTGTTTTTGAGTGCCATAAGAACCATATGTTTTTTGTATTGTAAGATTTTTGAATTAAAATGAAGTCAAAAGTTAAAAAAAAATCAGTCCCCTTTAATTTGAAAAGTATCAAAAAGTATCGAAATACATTTTGGTACTTATACAAAAATATTGGCATCGGGATAACCCTCCATCTCCTATATTAAAAAAACTAGTAGACATCGTTTCTGCTGTCTCCAAATCAGCTCTAAAGTCATTAATCAGCTCAAAGATTGAATTTCTGCACAGATGACATGTCTAATATTATCACTGTATATAAATCTGAGAAAAAGTATGAAAGATTATCTCTCTCCATTGTTTGTAATATTGCACTGATTGCCTTTTTCTGACTGCGGTGCAGGCTTTTGTGTGGCAGTTTACAGACACAAAACAGGTTCAGTCTTGATAAATCACATTGTCAGAGCGAAATGATTATTTTTGCATCCCCTCCTCTACTGGTGTGGATGTTCAAATAATCTGCATATATTCTGCACATACATGAAAAGAGACACCAAATGGATAGCGCTCTGTATTTTGCTCATTTGAGGGATGCAATCTTCTGTGCACAAGCTTAGTACAAACCCCGTTTCCATATGAGTTGGGAAATTGTGTTAGATGTAAATATAAACGGAATACAATGATTTGCAAATCCTTTTCAACCCATATCCAATTGAATGCACTACAAAGACAAGATATTTGATGTTCAAACTCATAAACTTTATTTTTTTTTTTGCAAATAATAATTAACTTGCATTTGAATTTGGGACATGCTCTCCCTGAGATAATCCTGATAACCACTACAACTATGGGAAATACTATACTTTGACTTTCACAAAGTGCATTATTATTATTATTATTATTATTTTTTAAACATGCCTCAAAACAACAGCTACAAAAACAATGAAGTCCAGAGTATACTAGAGCATACGTGCCAACCTTGAGGTGGGGGGTTAGGTGGTCGGGGGGCGGGGTTGAGGTGGGTGGGGTTGGGGTGGGCGGGTTTTGGTGGTAGCGGGGGTGTATATTGTAGCGTCCCGGAAGAGTTAGTGCTGCAAGGGGTTCTGGGTATTTGTTCTGTTGTGGTTATGTTGTGTTACGGTGCGGATGTTCTCCCGAAATGTGTTTGTCATTCTTGTTTGGTGTGGGTTCACAGTGTGGCGCATATTTGTAACAGTGTTAAAGTTGTTTATATGGCCACCCTCAGTGTGACCTGTATGGCTGTTGATCAAGCATGTCTTGCATTCACTTGTGTGTGTGTAAAAGCCGCATATATTATGTGACTGTATGGAGGAAAAGCGGACCTAGGTTGTAGAGGACGCTAAAGGCAGTGCCTTTCAGGCACGCCCCGATAATGTTGTCCGGGTGGAACTCGGGAGAAATTCGGGAGAATGGTTGCTCCGGGAGATCTTCGGGAGGGGCACTGAAATTCTGGAGTCTCTCGGAAATATTGGGAGGTTCAAAACGATACCGATAATTTCCGATATTACATTTTAAAGTATTTATCGGCCGATATTATCGGACATCTCTAATACAATTGTTACATATTGAATTTAAACTAAATAATGTAACACTATAAGGATAACTCCTACTTATAGACGTAGTATTAATTTAGGCTTTTTAAATTAATAACACATACAAATAAATAATATAATACAAAAGAAGTAATCTTATTAAAATGTAATACATAATAAAAATAAATAATCTTATTATATGACACAAATATATTACAAGTAGCTTACTACTTTCATAAATATAGTTGCATTAAAAAAAAAAAAAGCCTGTTTGTGTCAAAATGCATTTCGGCATTTACTGTACCGGTAGTTGCACACTACTCTGAGCACTGTTGTGCTTCAAATATAATAAAATTAACCTAATGTACAATGCAGGAAGTCGTTTTCACTTAGCAATTAGGGAATAATGCAGCAATTACCCTCACTGCGGAAAGCAAATAGAAAGATGTTCAGTTGGATTCCGGCATCTAAACAAACATACAGCTTAGTGAAAGAACACCAGCAGAAAAAAGCCAGAAAGTCATTCCACAACCTTCACTCCATTGTGCAGACTTTGTTCTTACTATTTCTTGCTTTTCATCACACAATAAAAGAAGATATTTTTGCCTGACATTCAAGAAGAAATACCCTCTGCGTAAAATGTTTAAATAGCTCAGTGAGTGGCTGCATTAAACGTCACACATTGCTATTAAAGCTGAACACAGTGCACCTGATCATAAACAATCAGTCAGCCTCATCTACCATAATTGGGACTGTTTTATATTTCGGATTGGGCCTGCATAATAATACTTTAGTTACATCTAACATAGTAAGTATTATAACAATACTACTGCAGTAATATTTTGCGGACACTCGCTTGATCATTGCTGCAGTCGCTAAACATCCATCACCTGGGCGACCCGTTTGGGTTGGGACTCACAGGTTGGCCTCACTTCAATGAAGTCAAAATAAAAACGACATATTAATGAGTCTGATATTTCGCATACCAGTGGGACCGCTGACCGAGTGTTTAACAATTCGGTGTGCACCCATAAAGTTCCGTTGGATTACCCCCAGTGAAGCTTTGAATGCTCCTTTAGTGCTCAAAAGCTGCCCATTGCTCCTGAGTGTCACCAGTGAGTCATTACCATGGTCATTACTGTGATGGCTTGGATCAGGGATGTCCAAAGGGGCCATTTCCGGCTTGCAGGTCGTTTTTTATTGGTCCCCGGCATATTCTAAAAATACGATTAATTAATTATTTAAGAGCTGTATTATTAGATGCGACACTAATTTGCCTTGAAAATAGCTTAGCATATATCTACCTAAAACATTTGATTGTTTTTTATCATTAAAAAAGTGGCCTCTGCATCCTTTAATTTCCCTGTATGCAGTTTTCCATGCAAAAAGTGACTTACACGAAAATAATAAGTGTGTGTAACTCAAATGAAATATATGTACATGACAATAAAGACACATGTTTGTGGTGTCAGTTTAATTGGCCAATGCATTGACCATTTGGTTTATTTGATCCTTTATTCAGTTTTTATGCATTAGCCTGTATTATTGCAGTACAGAATTAACACACACACACATTATTTTCTTCTAGTTGTGTCATGTATCTGCTGCAACAACTTGCACTGTAATTAGGAAATATAAATATCCATCCATCCATTTTCTACCGCTTGTCCCTTTTAGGGCCGCGGGGGGTGCTGCAGCCTATCTCAGCTGCATTCGGGCGGAAGGCGGGTTACACCCTGGACAAGTCGCCACCTCATCACAGGGCCAACACAGATAGACAGACGACATTCACATTATTCAATTATTCTTTTTTCAGAGCCTTTTTTTCCAAGTTTTCGAATTATTATTTTCTCGGCCTTATACTAATACAAATTCACACCAAGAAAGGCAGTAATCAGTTGTGTTTTTATACCATTTAAACTTAGAAAGGATGAGGGCTTGTTTTTGGTGTTTTCTCATTACCGCCCTGATTCTTTCAGTAATGACTTAACCTTAGACAGATGGCCACAATCACTGCTAACACAATTTACTTTCTCTTTGCACCAAGTTAAAATTTGCCATGGAACTAAACCAGTTAGCGATTCTATTCTCACAATAAGACAAAGAGGTCATTGCAACACACTTATTGTGTTTGGATCAGGACCTAATTTTTAACCTTTAAAATATGCATGAATTTCACCACTAAAAAGCTTTTATCATTCACTGAAAAAAAACTGAACCTTACAATTAGGGGTGTACTGATCTGATTTTATTATGGGTCTGATTTCAACCAAAAAAGTGTACATTAGCAACAGGCTAACAATGCAGGTAATGGAGATTTGATATATTCCGCCTATAAAGCCCTCTAAAAAATAACCAACCCAAAGCTGTTTTATATACATGCTGTAATTATGCATGCAATGTAGTAACAGGCCCATTCATAATATTAATAATGTATTATTTGCCATATCTTGGACTTTGCCGTAACTTTTTGGGCCATAATGATTTCACAGAGGCAACGGTCACTATTTCCTACAACAATAACAACAAGTATTAATCATAGCAGACTTCACGAGAGCTAACAAGGAACTACTTTGGAACAAATGATGATCCAGAACCTTAGATTTTTGAGCCTGAATATAAGGAGGATGAGCTACACATTGTGATGAACAGATCCAGCTCTAGCAAAACACTAAACATCACGTAGCAGTATTGCTAAGCGCTAAACAAAAAATAAAAATGTACGTACACAACAAAATATCAGACATGTCCGATAATATCGGACTGCCGATAATATATGTGCCGATAAATATTTTAAAATGTAATATCGGAAATTGTCGTCATCGGTTTCAAAATTATCGGTATCGGTTTCAAAAAGTAAAATGTATGACTTTTTAAAACGCCGCTGTTTACACGGACGTAGGGAGAAGTACAGAGCACCAATATACATTAGAGGCACTGCCTTTGCGTGCCGGCCAAGTCACATAATATCTACGAGTTTTCACACGAACAAGTGAATGCCAGGCATACTTGGTCAACAGCCATACAGGTCACAATGAGGGTGGCCGTATAAACAACTTTAACACTGTTACAAATATGCGCCACACTGTGAACCCACACCAAACAAGAATGACAAACACATTTCGGGAGAACATCCGCACCGTAACACAACATAAACACAACAGAACAAATACCCAGAACCCCTTGCAGCACTAACTCTTCCGGGACGCTACAATATACACCCCCACTACCCCATACCCCCCCACCTCAACCCCGCCCCCCCAACCCCGCCCACCTCAACCTCCTCATGCTCTCTCAGGGAGAGCATGTCCCAAATTCCAAGCTGCTGTTTTGAGGCATGTTAAAAAAAATAATGCACTTTGTGACTTCAATAATAAATATGGCAGTGCCATGTTGGCATTTTTTTCCATAACTTGAGTCGATTTATTTTTGGAAAACCTTGTTACATTGTTTAATGCATCCAGCGGGGCATCACAACAAAATTAGGCATAATAATGTGTTAATTCCACGACTGTATATATCGGTATCGGTTGATTTCGGAATCGGTAATTAAGAGTTGGACAATATCGGAATATCGGCAAAAAAGCCATTATCGGACATCTCTACAAAATATCTTACTGTACAATGTCTGCTCTCACTGGGATGCCGACTGATGATATGTTTGTATCTTTTAGCACAAGCCTTGTCTTCCCCTTTTCGATGATTATTCATTATAATTCTCACTCGTCAGGTAAAAAAAAAATTGGAGCAAACGAGCATGTTGCTATGTCTGTCTAGCGATGTCTTCATGTGTAAAATTTAATTTCAAATGTAACCAAATTCTTAGCTTATGGCCACAACCTTTTACTATGCAGGTCTAAGGCATGATTTATAATCTTAACACAAACCTTTAACAACTCACAGGCAATGCAACAGCCCAAATTGTAAATGGTAAATGGTCTGTATTTATATGGCACTTTGCTATACATGGAATGACACCCAAAGTGCTTTACATTCAAGCGCTCCTCCAAGGTTTCTCATTGTCATCCCATTGGGTTGAGTTTTTTCTTGCCCTGATGTTGGATTTGAGCCGAGGATGTCGTTGTGGCTTGTGCAGCCCTTTGAGACACTCGTGATTTAGGGCTATATAAGTAAACTTTGATTGATTGATTGACATTGTACATCACACTAACCCATTCACACACTGATTGCGGAAGCTGCCATGCGCCTTGCTAACCACGACCCATCAGGAGCAAGGGTGAAGTGTCTTGCCCAAGGACACAACGGCCTGGAACCCTCAAGTTGCTGGCACGGCCGCTCTACCGTCTGCGCCAAGCCGCACACAAACATTAGATTATATAGTTGGTCATTACCGACACAATATCCTCTTTACTTTTTTTTAAAACAAGTGGTTAAGTCATTATTTTAAAATAAAAGATAACCTTCTTGGCAGATACAGCCATCCTTATGTTATTTCTTATTGAGTTGTGATTTATAAGAATTGGAATCAAATCTGAGTGTATTGATATGAGTAAGGCAAAGTGTGCAACAGGTAATGTGGGTCTACTAAAAAACAACTTGTATTGTGCATTTTCAAGTTTTTCTTAGCTCCAGCGAACATTCAACTATGTCATTGCTGGCGCTTTTTTTTAAAATTTTTTATTTTTTAAATTACAGGACAAGGAGTGTTTACCCAGGCCAACGCAGCCAGCAGACCCTGCCTTTGCCCTTTAGCGAACAGACAGTGGCTTCCAACAACATCCTTTCCTTCACACCCCAGGGAGAAGAGACGCAGCTGGCTGTAAACTTTTCATTAGTGGAGACCACAGAAAAAAAAGACGGCAAATATTTATCTTTACACAGACTGCTGAGCGGGGCCTGCATATAAAGCAAGTATTCTCTTTTCAGGGGGTCCCCATAGATATACAAGTGGAGGATGGAATCTGGTAGTAGCTAGGGCTGTCGGAAATAAAGGGTAAATGTTGTATTGTCTGTACTTTGGTGCGGATGAGCATCCAGTATGAGTGCATGTGTTTGATGAATGACTTACCCACAGCTTTGCAGGTCTTGGAGGCAGGGTCCATCTCGTAACCTTCATAGCACTCACACTTATAATCCCCTTTGTAATTGATGCAGATTTGACTGCAGGCTTCTGGGTTCTCGCATTCATCGATGTCTGTAGAGAGCAGAGACAGATTGTTAGGAGTATGAAAACACATTTTGGAGTATGCATAAGAAGCCATGTATGGTAACTGCACATGTATTTATTCATGCACAGTGCATGATCAATAGCAATTACAGTGCAATGTTGTCGAAACCTGCTGATAGTACATTCAGCAAGGATTTAACATGCGAGTCACCATTTGCCAATAATAAAGTTTAGTATTAATGGTGAATAATACAGTATATGCACAGAATTATGGTGGAGGAGAAAGGTCACAACAAATGCCGCAACGACTATCAGCCACGACACAATTGCAAATCTCACAACAAATGCACACAGCAACACAGCACAAATGGTAAAGGGATTTTACCGTATTTTTTGGACTATAAGTCGCAGTTTCTTTCATAGTTTGACCGGGGGTGCGACTTATACTCAGGAGCGACTTATGTGTGAAATTATTAACACATTACCGTAAAATATCAAATAATATTATTTAGCTCATTCACGTAAGAGACTAGACGTATAAAATTTCATGGGATTTAGCGATTAGGAGTGACAGATTGTATAGCATGTTCTATATGTTATAGTTATTTGAATGACTCTGACCATAATATGTTACGTTAACATACCAGGCACGTTCTCAGTTGGTTATTTATGCCTCATATAACATACACTTATTCAGCCTGTTCACTATTCTTTAATTATTTCAAATTACCTTTCAAATGTCTATTCTTGGTGTTGGGTTTTATCAAATAAATTTCCCCCAAAAATGCAACTTATACTCCAGTGCGACTTATATGTTTTTTTCCTTTATTATGCATTTTCGGCCGGCGCGACTTATACTCCGGAGCGACTTATACTCCGGAGCGACTTATACTCCGAAAAATACGGTACTTATATAGAGCTTTTCTACCTTTAAGCTTCTCAAAGTGCTTTAACACTATGAACACATTCAGCGCTTTTGTGTTTCAATATGTAGGGTTCAACTATGCAACAGTTGGAATGCGGAGTTAAACATTTTTCCAAAAAATGTCCAACCTTAGTTCAGTTTATAAACCAATACAAATCTGTGATTTTCTGTTTTTCAACCCAAAACAAAGACTGTTTTGGGTTGGGCTCTCTAGGTGGCCGGGACCGTACTCTGGCTCAAGAGTCAAATATATTGTACATACAAATACACATATATACTCACATACACACAATTATTCATACATATATACATACATACGCTCCCTCATACATACACAAATACAGTACATACCTACACACTCAAAGTTTGTACATCCACACGCACATTCATTGTACAAACATACATACCGTATTTTTCGGACTATAAGTCGCAGTTTTTTTCATAGTTTGGCCGGGCTCCAGTGCGACTTATATATGTTTTTTTTTCCTTCCTTATTATGCATTTTCGGCAGGTGCGACTTCTACTCCGGTGCGACTTCTACTCCGAAAAATAAGGTATACACATACTGTACATATACAAGTACATACAGTATACATACATATAATCACGTTTCATCAAACATATATTAACGTTGTTGTCCTAGGGCAGGGGTCGGCAACCTTTACCAGTCAAAGAGCCATTTTGACCAGTTTCACAAATTAAAGATAACAATGGGAGCCACACATTTTTTTTGAAATTTAAAATGAAATAACACTGTATAAAAAGTTTTTTTTGCTTTGTGCTATGTATAAATCAGCGGTCTCAGACACGCTGCCCATACCTTAATATGGAATTTGAATGTTGGTGCGGCACGCGGGTTTTATATGAATGGCGCTTGTCAGCGTCATGCGTGCTGTGTTGGTACAGCATATGGCACCCACTACAACCGGCGTGCCTGATCAGCCACACGTTGTATAGGGCTTTCGCTTGCTCACGTAGGTGACAGCAAGGCATACTTGGTCAACAACCACACAGGTTACACTGACGGTGGCGGTATAAAAAAACAAACTTTAACACTCTTACTAATAATGCGCCACACTGTGAACCCACACCAAACAAGAATGTCAAACACATTTCGGGAGAACATCTGCACCTTAACACAACATGACAAATACCCAGAATCCCATGCAGCCCTAACTCTTCCGGGCTACATTATACACCCCCGCTACCAAACCCCGCCCACATCAACTGACGCACAGAGGGGTGTGTGTGGGGGGGGGGGGGGGGGGAGTTTGGTGGTAGCAGGGATGTATAATGTAGCCCGGAAGAGTCAGGGCTACATGGGATTCTGGGTATTTGTTCTGTTGTGTTTATGTTGTGTTAAGGTGCAGATGATCTCCCGAAATGTGTTTGTCATTCTTGTTTGGTTTTGGTTCAAAGTGTGGCGCATTATTAGTAAGAGTGTTAAAGTTGTTTTATATGGTCACCGTCAGTGTAACCTGTGTGGCTATTGACCAAGTATGCCTTGCTGTCACGTACGTGTGCGAGCAGAAGATGCAGACTGCATAACAAGGGGTTGGGCTGGCACGCTGTTAATACAGATTGTAGAGGGCGCCAAATGCTGTACCATCATGGCACGCCCTTATTATAACTGTAAGTGTGAAAATCGGAGAATATTAATCCCGGGAGTTTTCTGCGAGAGGCGCTGAAATCCGGAAGTCTCCCGGGAAAATCGGGGCGGCGGGTGGGGGGGTGGTCGGCAAGTAAGCTGCTGAGCCGCATCAGAGTGATCAAAGAGCCGCATGCGGCTCCGGAGCCGCGGGTTGCCGACCCCTGCCCTAGGGGAAACTGGGTAACACATGGCACACTGACAAAGCTTAAACTATTCTTACTGTAACAATCTACAAGGTTAATATATATATATAAAATAATAGCTTCTCTTTCTTCCCCTCCATTTATCTGCTTTCTTTTGTGTTTCAAGTTATCATTACGTATATGTATTGTTGCATTTGAAACAATTGTATAGTTGATAATAGAGGTAATTATTGTTATTATTCATTATCAATAGCGCTATTTCTATTGGTATTTGTATTGCTCCATTTGTAGTGTAATAATGCTCATTGTCATTTCTGTATTATTTATTTCACTAACTGCTTCTTTGCTATCACTTTTACCATCATATTTGTACATATCCTATTTGCTGATGTTGTTCTGTTGTTGTGTTTTCTGTTCGCTCTTATCCCCCCTTTTTTCTCTTTCTATCCTCTCCTGCACCAAATATATAAGAATGAGGGTTTCTAACAATCATAAGGTGTTTAGATTGCAGTGATGGGCAGTAACATGCTACATAAGTTACGTAGCTTGACTACATTTTCCAGTAGCTTGACGGTAGCTTAGCTCCTTTTTTAACAAGTAGCTTATCCTGTAGTTTAGCTACTTTTAGACCCATGTAGCTAAGTAGCGTACATCAAAGCTACAAGCTACAAAGAGAGAAAATGGCCTGCGTATCCAGGCCCAAAAAAATATGGGGGAAATACAATGACCTGGATGAAAGAGAACATCCATACATACGGAGAAAAACCCATGATGATTAGTTGGTGTTTGTCATAATTGACTTAGGTTAGGGCGAAACATTACGGAGGCAAGTTGAGGCGGGTCATTGAAACCAGGAAGTAAAAGTATAAGATGACGACGAGGGAGTTGGAGACAGAGGGACGCTTCATGCTGACGACTAAATGGCAGAGGGATTCTCTCCCGCAGATTGTATTTTTCCGTTAGTGATGAAGACGACGTGCAGGAAACCCACAATAATGCGTGTCCTTGGCCATGTTTAGACTAATGTATGAGTTTAGAGAAAAGAATACCAAAACTTTTTAGCTGTTTACTCTGTAAACCAACATCATAACTGCTCTCTTCATCAAGACGTCCAACACAAATTTAGGAAAACACATTAAAGTGAGTTGAGTTCATGAAAAGTTCTACTGCACATAACCATTACCAACTGTTCCTTAACAACATTGTTGTTGTTTTTTTTGTTGTCTGTTTTTCTTTTTACTGTAGGCAGAGGAAATGAATAACATTATAGGGGTGGGCCAAAGAAAAGGCAAACTAAATAAATACATACAGGTAGTTGTGAGGCGTCCCCAGCTAAATGATGGATAGATAATAGTAATGGGCCCTTAATTGGGTCCATTTGTACACTCTCCTTTACATTAATATTGATATTATACATGTAGGCCCATAGATAGAAATACCGTTAAATGTAACTTTAAAGTAGCAAGCTACTTTTGCCGTGGAGCTTGTAGTGTATCTTGCTACAGTCCTCCAGGGATAGCTTCCCCTATAACTTAGCTACATTTAATTGAGAGTATCTTGTAGCTTCGCTTACTACATTCTCTGAGTACAAACCCCGTTTCCATATGAGTTGGGAAATTGTGTTAGATGTAAATATAAACGGAATACAATGATTTGCAAATCCTTTTCAACCCATATTCAATTGAATAGACTGCAAAGACAAGATATTTGATGCTCAAACTCATAAACCTTATTTTTTTTTGCAAATGATAATTAACTTAGAATTTCATGGCTGCAACACGTGCCAAAGTAGTTGGGAGAGGGCATGTTCACCACTGTGTTACATGGCCTTTCCTTTTAACAACCCTCAGTAAACGTTTGGGAACTGAGGAGACACATTTTTTTAAGCTTCTCAAGTGGAATTCTTTCCCATTCTTGCTTGATGTACAGCTTAAGTTGTTCAACAGTTCGGGGGTCTCCGTTGTGGTATTTTAGGCTTCATAATGCGCCACACATTTTCAATGGGAGACAGGTCTGGACTACAGGCAGGCCAGTCTAGTACCCGCACTCTTTTACTATGAAGCCACGTTGATGTAACACGTGGCTTGGCATTGTCTTGCTGAAATAAGCAGGGGCGTCCATGGTAACGTTGCTTGGATGGCAACATATGTTGCCCCAAAACCTGTATGTACCTTTCAGCATTAATGGCGCCTTCACAGATGTGTAAATTACCCATGTCTTGGGCACTAATACACCCCCATACCATCACAGATGCTGGCTTTTCAACTTTGTGCCTATAACAATCCGGATGATTCTTTTCCTCTTTGGTCCAGAGGACACAACGTCCACAGTTTCCAAAAACAATTTGAAATGTGGACTCCTCAGACCACAGAACCCTTTTCCACTTTGTATCAGTCCATCTTAGATGAGCTCAGGCCCAGCGAAGCCGACGGCGCTTCTGGGTGTTGTTGATAAACGGTTTTCGCCTTGCATAGGAGAGTTTTAACTTGCACTTACAGATGTAGCGACCAACTGTAGTTATTGACAGTGGGTTTCTGAAGTGTTCCTGAGCCCATGTGGTGGTATCCTTTACACACTGATGTCGCTTGTTGATGCAGTACAACCTGAGGGATCGAAGGTCACGGGCTTAGCTGCTTACGTGCAGTGATTTCTCCAGATTCTCTGAACCCTTTGATGATATTACGGACTGTTGCAATAGCTGGTTGAGAAAGGTTTTTCTTAAACTGTTCAACAATTTGCTCACGCATTTGTTGACAAAGTGGTGACCCTCGCCCCATCCTTGTTTGTGAATGACTGAGCATTTCATGGAATCTACTTTTATAACCAATCATGGCACCCACCTGTTCCCAATTTGCCTGTTCACCTGTGGGATGTTCCAAATAAGTGTTTGATGAGCATTCCTCAACTTTATCAGTATTTATTGCCACCTTTCCCAACTTATTTGTCACGTGTTGCTGGCATCAAACTCTAAAGTTAATGATTATTTGCAAAAAATCAAATATGTTGTCTTTGTAGCATATTCAACTGAATATGGGTTGGGTTTCCCAACACATATGAAAACGGGGTTTGTAGCTTGCCCATCACTGTTAGATTGTTACTATGATTATAATTATTTGAGTAGTTATTCACTTGATATTGGTTGGTGTTACCATCACTTAGTACTTGTTTGGATGTGCCTGAATATGTGCAAATTGTACGTCTGTACTGTAATTACAGGTATATGCCGAAGAAAAGTGAGTAAAGTGAGTCAAAGATTATTGCCAATATATTGCGACAAGACCAGTAAATTAATCATTGTATATAATATTGATGATTAGAAAGCTGGGTTTTTGATTCATAAATAAGAGGTGGGTGTCAATAAGTTTCATTTCTGAAAAAACCTAAACATTATGTATTGTTTTCATTGTGAAGTATGTGTTTCTATTTCTGTACTGAAATGTTATTAAATAGGAATTGCCCTTTTTTTTTTTTTTTTTGTTTTATTTTGCGTATTGTTCACAATCATTACAAAAGACATGACGACGGATGGATTTTTTTTTCAATGCATTCCAAATATTAAATAAAAGTCCACTTACAGACAAGCCAATGGGAGGTCCTCTATTCCGCCCATAACATCCGATAACCATTGAAAAAGTGCCAACACTACTCCATTTACATTTCGTGACTTGGATATTAACCAAATATTAGTGATATTGTTATTATAAGCGCTAACGCAGACAAACTATTTATAGAGCGCCGCCGTGATCACTTCCGTTTGTCCCTATGTTTACGTCATCGACTGATCAGCAGCTTCCTCACTTCCTTGCTCCCTGTAAGTTGATTCTAGATCATAAATCATGCCTCTCACCTGGACAGAAGAAGTCTGAGTAGGTATTCCGACAGGTTGAGACACTTTGACAGCCATATAGGCGAGAACGACACTAAAAGTGCTTGTTCCCCCCGCTCTCCCACCCGTTTCTTTATGAGACATTCTTCACCTAAATGGGAATATATGAACATCCTAGCAGTCGGCATCTTAAGTAGTGTTTTATTATGTTTGTTGGCTCTCATGAAGTCTGCAGTGAGTAATAATCAGTGAAGAAAGAAAAAAAGCAAACGTCGTGATGCATTTTTACATTAATGCACCGCGTAGGCTTAAAATTATCAAAATACATAAATATTAAATGTTATTATAAATGTGCCTGTTACTACATTACAGATATACTTATATTATGCATAATAAAAACCTAGTGGATGTTTTTTAAGGGGCTCTATAGGCAGAATTGAACGGCTCCCATAGGCTCCATTGTAAGCCGACTTTTGATTGCATTTATTTAATATTCACAGTGCATTAAAAAAATCCCTCCGTTGTCATCATATTTGAGAACGATATGCAATTCCCCTTTAGGATTGTTACCTTTTTTATTATTTATTTTGCTGTGTTTTTAACATCCAAAACAAACTACTACTACTACTAGTAGTACTACTACTACCTACTGATGACACAACATCAGGAGCAACTGGGGGTTCAGTTTCTTGCTCAAGGATACTTCAACATTGTCACAGGGGGACTGAGGATCGAACCCGCAACCTTCAGGTTGGGACAAAACTACTCTACCACCTGCGCCATGCCGCCCTCAATAACAACAAAACGTAAACAAAAAAGAGCAAACCGATTCTACACCACAACACAACAACATAAAGCCAGAATACAACAAGAGTAAAGCGACAATAAAAGTGACAAACATAACAGGAGTGACAGCGGACCAAGTTTTGCAGACGGACTAAGTGGTTGAGGTGGTAAGACCAAGAAGCTTTAATAAACAAAGTTGGAAAAGCTTGTGAGGGTAAACTGATGTGATCAGTTTCTGGTCCGCTGTCACTTCCAATGTGGCTTAAAGCTGTTGTCTTGTGGTTTTATGTTGTTGTGTTGTGACGTAAAGTTGTTGTGTTGTGGTTTTATGTTGTTGTGTTGGGACGTTAAGTTGTTGAGTTGTGGTTTCATGTTGTTGTGTTGTGGCGTAAAGTTGTTGTGTGGTGGCTTCATGTTGTTGTGTTGCCGTGTAAAGTTGTTGTATCGTGCCGTTAAGTTGTTGTGTATGGCAGAAAGTTGCCGTGTTGTGTCTCTATGTTGATTTTTTGCGGCGTAAAGTTGTTTAGTTCTGGCTTCATGTTGATGTGTTGTAGCTTTATGTTGAATTGTGGTGTAACAATGTTGTGTTGTGGCTCTATGTCGATGTGTTGTGGCATAAAGTTGTTGCGTTGTGGCTTTATGTTGCTGTCTTGTGGCCACTGTACAGAATAGAGTGAAATGGCCATAAACCGTATAGAAAAAAAGAAAATCCTTACATGAAGTAGCCATTCAATGAAAAGATGCTTTGTAATTTAGCAGGATTTAGTTTGTTTAGTCAAGCAAACAAAAGAAAACAAACATTACTTAACTTCTCCTGGGTTGCAAATTGGTCATGATTATAATAAATCCATTTTATGGCAATATAGGAAAGGATTGTGCAATAACGGTTGGAATATTTTACACTTTGCATTTGAGTGTGTTTTTTTTAAATCTTTACCGCCACAAGTCTTTTTGTCCAGAAGTTTGTACCCGGATGGACAGTCACAAACAAAACCAATTCTCTGGTCCCTGCAGATGTGGGAGCAGCCACCGTTGTTGTCGGCACACTCGTTCAGACCTGCAGACAGAATGGCAGAAGGAGCAAGGCAGATTTAATGACACAACAGTGGCACACAATAAAACAGCGAGTCAAAACTTAAAGTTGAGAGTTAAAGGCCTACTGAAACCCACTACTACCGACCACGCAGTCTGATAGTTTATATATCAATGATGAAATCTTAACATTGCAACACATGCCAATACGGCCGGGTTAGCTTACTAAAGTGCAATTTTAAATTTTGCGCGAAATATCCTGCTGAAAACGTCTCGGTATGATGACGCCTGCGCGTGACGTCACGGATTGTGGAGGACATTTTGGGACAGCATGGTGGCCAGATATTAAGTCGTCTGTTTTCATCGCAAAATTCCACAGTATTCTGGACATCTGTGTTGGTGAATCTTTTGCAATTTGTGCAATGAACAAGGGAGACAGCAAAGAAGAAAGCTGTAGGTGGGAAGCGGTGTATTGCGGCAGGTGTTGTGCCGGATAACGCACCCCCGCCGTAGAATGCACCCCCTGACTGTTGTGCCGGATAACAAAGCCGGTGTTTCATTGTTTACATTCCTGAAAGATGACAGTCAAGCTTTACCATTGGCCTGTGGAGAACTGGGACAACAGAGACTCTTACCAGGAGGACTTTGAGTTGGATGCACAGACGCGGTACCGTGAGTACGCATGCAGCTGCGGCTTCCAAACATTTGATCGCTTGCCCGTACGTGCGTGCCGCTATGTGCATGTCACGTAAGTAACTTTGGGGACTTTGGGGAAATATATGTGCTGTATGAACTTTGGGGAGGTGAACGGTACTTTGGGCTGTGGGATTGAGTGTGTTGTGCAGGTGTTTGAGTTGTATTGGTGGGTTATATGGACAGGAGGGGGAGGTGTTTGTTATGCAGGATTAATTTGTGGCATATTAAATATAAACCTGGTTGTGTTGTGGCTAATAGTCTTGTGTTTATTTACTATTTTAGTCATTCCCAGCTGAATATCAGGTCCCACCCGCCTCTCACAGCATCTTCCCTATCTGAATCGCTCCCACTGCCCTCTAGTCCTTCACTCTCACTTTCCTCATCCACAAATCTTTCATCCTCGCTCAAATTAATGGGGAAATCGTCGCTTTCTCGGTCCGTATCGCTCTCGCTGCTGGTGGCCATGATTGTAAACAATGAGCAGATGTGAGGAGCTCCACAACCTGTGACGTCACGCGCATATCGTCTGCTACTTCCGGTACAGGCAAGGCTTTTTTATCAGCGACCAAAAGTTGCGAAATTTATCGTCGATGTTCTCTACTAAATCCTTTCAGCAAAAATATGGCAATATCGCGAAATGATCAAGTAAGACACATAGAATGGACCTGCTATCCCCGTTTGAATAAGAAAATCGCATTTCAGTAGGCCCTTAAGATCATCCGTGAGGGTACAGGAAAATGTTGATCCACAATAAACAGTCTTGGAAATGGGGAATAAAAGAGATGTAGTTCCACGAGGGCATGCTAGTGTTTATGTTCATAACCCACAAATTACCCTCTGACACATTAGTTGAACCCATGCATTCAATTCCCACCCACCATTTTTTCCACATTCTGCTCCCTTCATATGCTTCATCCTCTTGTTAAATTCTCCCCACTTCCCACCTTTGTACGTCCTTTTTCTATTGTATCTGTTTCAAAGTCTCCATTTATCCCCTTGTCTTTCAGCTGCCCCCGGGGGAGTGTGGAGAGATCACTGCGGAAAGCTAAAGCTGGTACTTCATTACCGGTTTAGATTAAAGATTTAAGCTTCAAGGCTACAGGTACTGCGGAGAAACATTTAAGCTGGGAGACGCTGCGTGAATAGAAACAGAGAAAGGAGCAAATGAACATCTTCAGACATTTTAAACATGGTATGAACAAGCAGGCATCCATCCATCTTCTTCCGCTTATCCGAGGGGGCAGCAACTTAAGCAGGGAAGCCCAGACTTCCCTCTCCTCAGCCACTTGGTCCAGCTCCTCCCGGGGGATCCAGAGGCGTTCCCAGGCCAGCCGGAAGAGATAGTCTTCCCAACCTGTCCTGGGTCTTCCCCGTGGCCTCCTACCGGTCGGATGTACCCTAAACACCTCCCTCGGGAGGCGTTCGGGTGGCATCCTGACCAGATACCCGAACCACCTCATCTGGCTCCTCTCGATGTGGAGGAGCAGCGGCTTTACTTTGAGCTCCCCCCGGATCAGAGCTTCTCGCCCTATCTCTAAGGGAGAGCCCCGCCACCCGGCGGAGGAAACTCATTTTGGCCGCTTGATCTTGTCCTTTCGGTCATGACCCAAAGCTCATGACCATAGGTGAGGATGGGAACGTAGATCGACCGGTAAATCGAGAGCTTTGCCTTCCGGCTCAGCTCCTTCTTCACCACAACGGATCGATACAGCGTCCGCATTACTGAAGACGCCGCACCGATCCACCTGTCGATGTCACGATCCACTCTTCCCTCACTCGTGAACAAGACTCCGAGGTACTTGAACTCCTCCACTTGGGGCAAGATCTCCTCCCCAACCCTGAGATGGCACTCCACCCTTTTCCGGGCGAGAACCATGGACTCGGACTTGGAGGTGCTGATTCTCTTCCCAGTCGCTTCACACTCGGCTGAGAACCGATCCAGTGAGAGCTGAAGATCTTGGCCAGATGAAGCCATCAGGACCACATCATCTGCAAAAAGCAGAGACCTAATCCTGCAGCCACCAAACCAGATCCCCTCAACGCCCTGACTGCGCCTAGAAATTCTGTCCATAAAGGTTATGAACGGAATCGGTGACAAAAGGCAGCCTTGGCGGAATCCAACCCTCACTGGAAACGAACAAGCAGGCATCTTGCAATAAATAAAACACATGCAAAATGAGTAGACCTGAAGTACTGTGCAAGTCTTTTCCTAGCTGTCATTTTGACATTTTAAAGCAGTAAGTAGTAGGACAGATAAATGTACGTTTGTATAACATGCCTTGATATTTACACTTTTTTAACAGGCAGGAGTTAAACGTAAATGGTCTCTATGGGAGAGGTGTCAGAAAAATTCCAGGATTGTTTTTGTTGATTACATTGTTTGACGTGAGGACCACAGGCCTCAAACAAAAACATTACACTTTGGGCCTGATCGACTAAAGCAGGGGTGTCAAACTCATTTTCGATCGGGGGCCACATGGAGAAAAATCTAGTCCCAAGTGGGCCAGACTGGTAAAATCACGGCACGATAACTTAAAAATAAAGACAACTATTTTTCAGATTGTTTTCTTGGTTGCATAAGCTCTGCTCTTTTAATGTCTTTAATGTCCTTTTTGTTCTTTGATGTTTGATGTTTCCCTCTTACACACATGCTTTTGTACATTTTTTTTCTTCTTCCTTGGCCTCAGTCTGGACCCCCTCTCCAGGGGCCCAGGCATAGACTGATTTGTTTTTTTTCTCACCCACCCCTTCCTCCCTGTTTCTCGCCTTTTTTGTAAGGGGTGCCGGAAGTTGGCAGACCCGTCAGCGATCCTGTTCTGTCTCCCTGTAATGTTTGTCTGCTCTTGAATGGGATTGTTCTGAAAATCTTAATTTCTCCTCAGGGATTAATAAAGTATTTCTGATTCTGATTCTGATTTGTTTAGAAATAGAACAAGCACATTTTGAAAATATACAAATCATAACGTTGTTGTTTTGTTTTTTTACCCTTACATGTTGCGGTTATTAGTATTCTATCTTTATTTGTCGTTATTTATACTTTCTGAATAAATGATGTGATAATGTTCATCAGTCAACTCATTGGTGTTCATTTTCAATTTATCAAGATACAAAATTAATATCAAACTCAAATTACAGGATGTTATTTATGTAGTTTGATCATTTTCCTCGACGGTGCACTAACATCATGTTTTTTTTTGTTTTTTTTTTACATATGTAGGAGGGGTGTGGGAAAAAATCGATTCGAATTCGAATCGCGATTCTCACGTTGTGTGATTCAGAATCGATTCTGATTTTTATTTATTTTTTATTTTTTTATTTTAAATTTTTTTAATTAATCAATCCAACAAAACATTACACAGCAATATCATAACAATGCAATCCAATTCCAAAACCAAACCCGACCCAGCAACACTCAGAACTGCAATAAACAGAGCAATTGAGAGGAGACACAAACATGACACAGAACAAACCAAAAGTAGTGAAACAAAAATGAATATTATCAACAACAGTATCAATATTAGTAACAATTTCAACATAGCAGTGATTAAAAATCCCTCATTGACATTATCATTAGACATTTATAAAAATTAAAAGAAAGAACAATAGTGTCACAGTGGCTTACACTTGCATCGCATCTCATAAGCTTGACAACACACTGTGTCCAATATTTTCACAAAGATAAAATAAGTCATATTTTTGGTTCATTTAATAGTTAAAACACATTTACATTATTGCAATCAGTTGATAAAACATTGTCATTTACAATTATAAAAGCTTTTTACAAAAATCTACTACTCTGCTTGCATGTCAGCAGACTGGGGTAAATCCTGCTGAAATCCTATGTATTGAATGAATAGAGAATCGTTTTGAATCGGGAAAAAAACGTTTTTGAATCAAGAATCGTGTTGAATTGAAAAAAAAAATCGATTTTGAATCGAATCGTGACCCCAAGAATCGATATTGAATCGAATCGTGGGACACCCAAAGATTCACAGCCCTAATATGTAGCATCATCTACAAAGATGCAAATAATTGCTATTGTGACATCTAGTGGACATATTTAGAACAGCAGTTTCTTTCATTCTGCTCATTTTTATACTGCGCAAACTCATCCCGCGGGCCGGATAAAACCTGTTCGCGGGCCGTACGTTTGACACCCCTGGACTAAAGGTTTGCGTGTATTAAAACATGTTCAAACTTGATAGCGCAAGCAAATCCAATGTATGGTTGTGTGCAGAAGACTGGGTTTCTTAAATGAGCAAAATAAAGAGCACAATCCTATAGCGTGTCTGTCTTCATGTATATGCAGAATATATGCTGATCATCAGAATGCTCACAATACTGAGAGCAGGAGATGCAAATATAATCATTTAGTACTCGTACTGTGATTTGTCAAGACTAAAACTGTTCTGTGGGCGCTATTTTGCATCTATATTTAGCAGTTCATACAAACTGACACGGACGAAAAATGAGGGAAAGAATATTCTTTGTGTTTGTGTCAACATATTTGGATGTCAGAAATAAAAATATTAGACGTAAGGTCTGGTCAGCAATATTATTTTAGAATTTTATAGCTGCTGAATGACTAAAAAGGCTGATTAAAACACATTTATTTGATTCTGATTTTGGTGACTGCTGGCGTTCTCTTTTTAACGGCATTTGTTTTTTGATATAGGAAATATTTATTTTATAATATAATATAAATCCTATATGGAAAAAAACATCTCACGATACGTGCTTATACCCAGTTTTGGATGGGTTTTGAAATCTGGCTACGACAAGATGCCACAACGAGGTGGACATATTTATTTGGACATTAAGTCAAGCTCTCAGCCGGCAGGGTAGCCCCCTTCTCTGCTTTAGGCTATGACAAAACACAAACATTTTGAATAAATTATTATTTTAATCTACAGTAAACTTGGCATGTGCACAACACTGCACTGCGACATAAAGTGACATAAATGCTGATAAAAACAGATTTTTTTAATCCAAACTCAAAAACAATTATTTAACCAAAACCAAAAAACTACTAGGGTCAAAATTATTAGCCCTCCTGATGCTAATAGCAGTAGTGTGCCCTTAATCCCGGATAACAGCCTGTAATCTTGTATTATAGTTATAGTTGTGTTATAGTCTCACACACATCTCCTCAGCTATCCCAGCCTATTCTTCTTTGGCAAACCTCTCAAGCTCCCCCAGATTTGACGGCCTTCTGCCGTCTTCAATTCTCCCCAAAGATTCTTGATGTGATTCAAGTCAGGTCTTTGTGTCGGCCAGACAATAACATTCACTTTGGCCTTCAGGACGTAGTTATTTACCAGGAGTGATGTGTATTTTGGGTCGACCCATACCCAGTTTTGCTGCTGACTGCTTGAGGTTTTCCTCCAAGGTCTTCAAATATCCTCCTTTCTTCAGGATTCCTTCCACCTTGACAAGATTCCCAGTTCTAAATGCCTTGACGCATCCCCACAGCATAATGCTCCCACCACCATGTTTCACTGTGGTGACCATGTTCATGACCATGGGTTGCATTCCTCTCCCTTCTTTCTCCAAACATAAGCAGTGTCTCGATGGCCAAAGAGCTCTAGTTATGTTTTATTTAACAAAGGATATGCTTCCAGTATGCATAGTATTTCCCTAGGTTCTTCAGTCTGGCTCAAAGGTGTCTTTATTGCAGAAGTGGACTTTTTCTTGGTCTGCAGGCACGCAGTCCATTCCTAGGCTCCAGTGATTGTCTTCTTTGAGACTACAATTCCAGACTTGGCCAAGTCATTCATTAGTGCCTTGGCATTTGTTCTGAGGTCATGAGACACATCTTTCACTCGCTTTATTTCCACAGTCTTTGAAATATTTCCTTTCCTACCTCTGTCAGGCTTGTTTTGTACCATGTGGCTGCCTTTGAATATCTTGATG